>NC_138777.1:40988180-41243180 GCF_965119305.1 Pelophylax lessonae | reverse complement strand
AAATAATTTTTAACTACCTAATTTATCGGCATATAACACGCACCTCAATATTTGGAGAGAAATTTTAGGAACAAAGCTTAAATTTAAAATAAACCGCTTTGAGCATTTTTTTTTTAATCAAATGACATCTCACCAGTGCCCATGAGTGCAACCTCATCAGCAGTGTCCAGCAATGCATCCTCATCAGCAGTGTCCATATATGCAGCCTCGTCAGCAGTGTCCATATATGCAGCCTCATCAGCAGTGTCCATATATGCAGCCTCATCAGCAGTGTCCATATATGCAGCCTCATCAGCAGTGGCCAAGTATGCAGCCTCATCAGCAGTGTCCATATATGCAGCCTCATCAGCAGTGGCCAAGTATGCAGCCTCATCAGCAGTGTCCATATATGCAGCCTCATCAGCAGTGGCCATATATGCAGCCTCATCAGCAGCGTCCATATATGCAGCCTCATCAGCAGTGTCCATATATGCAGCCTCATCAGCAGTGGCCAAGTATGCAGCCTCATCAGCAGTGTCCATATATGCAGCCTCATCAGCAGTGGCCATATATGCAGCCTCATCAGCAGTGGCCATATATGCAGCCTCATCAGCAGTGGCCATATATGCAGCCTCATCAGCAGTGGCCATATATGCAGCCTCGCAAGCGCCATTGGAACTATCCAAATCTCTTTTAAAAAAGGCCAGGAAGCAGCGCCAAGAGCAGAAGGGGGGGGCCGGGCCGAGGAGAAGGAAGGACGAGCGAGCGCAGTCATCGGAAGTCCCGCCTCCTCTGCCGAGACGTGTGACGTCTCTCATAGGCGCGACTTCCGATCACTGCGCTCGCTCGTTCTCCTCGGCCCGGCCCGCCCCCTTCTGCTCTTATGACAGCTCGTCCTTCCTTCTCCTCAGCCCGGCCCGCCCCTTCTGCTCTCGGCGATGCTTCCTGGCCTTTTTTTTTTTTTTAATATCGGCGTATACCATGCACTGCTGCTTTTTCCTCCATTTTTAGGAGGAAAAATGTGTGTTATACGCCGATAAATACGGTACTTCAGCTCTGGAAGGTTTTACCCCCTTCATGACCAGGCTGTTTTTTGCTATTTAGCACTGTGCTACTTTAACTGGATATTGCAAAGTCATGCTACACTGCACCCAAATGAAATTTGTATCATTTTTTTTTCACACAAATTTTTTTTTTTTTTTTGGTTGTATTTGATCACCGCTGGGACGAAAAATTATGAAAAGAAAAAATATTTTTTACTTTTCTGTTTTATAAAACGTATTAAAAAAAAAATCCAATTTCTTCATGAATTTAGGTCAAAATGTTTTTTTGCTACGTCTTTGGAAAAAAAAATTTCTAATAGGTGTATATTGATTGGTTTGTATGAAAGTCTACAAACTATGGTGTATATATAAAGAAAATGCGAAGGCGCCTGGCCCTTTTCAAAGATGTTAAAAAACCTGCTGCCCTTTTAATTGTTAGGTAACAATAAATAAATAGATAAATGGTAAAAAGGTGCTGGTAATCTTAGGTGTAAAATATAAATTATTTGAAAGTGTGTGATCTTATTTAAAAACTTACTAAAAATTCACATAACCAGGTACAAATGCCAGTGGTGCATACATATACAATATATATAAATAATTAATATATAAAGTGCAAGTGCTGTACAACAATTTGTGCAAAAATAAAAAGTGCTTAAATGTGCAGCCACAGATATGTTAAATAACATGTACCATAAATAAATAATAAAACATTAAAAAAATATTGTGACTACTATTTCAGTGCTTAAGTGATTTTTTAAAGTGCTTATGGGTAGTTCATAGTCCAAGTCAATTCATGCAGGGAAAAAAACTTGAATGTATTAATTGCTTGGATCTTGGGTGCTCCGGTGATGGGGTGTGACACTCTTTGCTTCTTACCAGATTGAAGCAGGTCGCAAAGACCCCCAACGCCTGCAATCCCTTTTATATAGGTGGATCAGACCTTACGGACTCCTCTTTCTTTAAACAGAATATACTGCTCCTTTCTCCTATTTTTCCTTGTGTATTACTCATATGGGTGAGGGTAGAGCCCACGTATAGAAAGACACATAAAACAGCCAAAATAGTGTAATACTGTTGATTTAATATAGGTGCATAGTAATTACAATGATTGGCTTCTTACATTTAGTTGTGCCCTCCTGGCACCGGGCAATTCGCATTGGTTGCTGCGGGTATCAGGAAAAAAAGCTCTACGAGGATCTGCAGTACCCTCTCTTGAGTCTCCTTCCCCCCCTTCTAGCGGGCGGCGGTCGGCGTGCCTTAAAGATTTAAGGGTGACATTAATCTTGCCAAATATTGAAAACCTTCTAAATGGAAAGACACTGCTGAGATTTGAACTCAGGATCTCCTGTTTACTAGACAGGTGCTTTCACCAACTAAGCCACAGCGCCTCTCTTCACGCCGACCGCCGCACGCTAGAAGGGGGGAAGGAGACTCAAGAGAGGGTACTGCAGATCCTCGTAGAGCTTTTTTTCCCGATACCCGCAGCAACCAATGCGAATTGCCCAGTGCCAGGAGGGCACAACTAAATGTAAGGAGCCAATCATTGTAATTACTATGCACCTATATTAAATCAACAGTATTACACTATTTTGGCTGTTTTATGTGTCTTTCTATATGTGGGCTCTACCCTCACCCGTATGAGTAATACACAAGGAAAAATAGGAGAAAGGAGCAGTATATTCTGTTTAAAGAAAGAGGAGTCTGTAAGGTCTGATCCACCTATATAAAGGGATCGCAGGCGTTGGGGGTCTTTGCGACCTGCTTCAATCTGGTAAGAAGCAAAGAGTGTCACACCCCATCACCGGAGCACCCAAGATCCAAGCAATTAATACATTCAAGTTTTTTTCCATGCATGAATTGACTTGGACTATGAACTACCCATAAGCACTTTAAAGAATCACTTAAGCACTGAAATAGTAGTCACAATATTTCTTTATTGTTTTATTATTTATTTATGGTACATGTTATTTAACATATCCGTGGCTGCACATTTAAGCACTTTTTATTTTTGCACAAATTGTTGTACAGCACTTGCTCTTTATATATTCATTATTTATATATATTGTATATGTATGCACCACTGGCATTTGTACCTGGTTAGGTGAATTTTTAGTAAGTTTTTAAATAAGATCACACACTTTCAAATAATTTATATTTTACACCTAAGATTACCAGCGCCTTTTTACCATTTATCTATTTATGGTGTATATATACTGGAATTTGTATTTAGTTTTTTATACTGGTAATGGTGGTGATGGCAGGAATGTGATGCATCGGTCAGTCTGACACCAACTGACACTGGGTGGGAACTGGCTGACACTGACATCACCAGTGACACTAATACAGTGATTAGTGATAATACTATACACTGTGACTGTACTGATAACACTGGCTGGGAAAGGGTTAACATCTCGGAGTAATCAAGGGGTTTAGAGTGTGCCTAAGTGTTAATGTGTGTATTATGGGCTGCTTTTTACTAAATACAGTAAACCCCCCTCCATTGCGGGGGTTACGTTCCGGACCCATCCGCGAAAAGAAAATCCGCGAAATAGAAAAACCCAATTAAAATACACTCTAGGCATGTTTTTTTTTAACTGTCACTGTACTTTTAAAAGCAATTTAAGGTCTTTAAACACACTTTTAAAACAATAGAAACTCATTTAAACACATAAAAGATACTGAGAGACAGAGCAAGAGCTATGGAAAACACAAAAATATTTCATTTTCCGTGATTTAATTAGTAAAATAACATAAAAAAACGCAATATACCGGGGAGAAACTGAACCGTAATGGAGCGGGGGTTTACTGTATCTTTGTTCCCTCTCCCTGCGCGCCCTGTACCCGAAAGAGGCCAGCGACGTACAGGTACGTCAGTGTGGCTTTAGGAGCCGACCGTCTGCAGTACAAAGCAGACCGGCAATCCTAAAGAGGTTAATACAAAGACAGTTTAGACAGTTGTGCTCTCCTAACCTTGTGGTAACAGTTTGAGGAAGGCCATTTTCTGTTTCAGCATGACTGTACACCTGTGTACAATTCCAGCTCCATGAAGACATGGTTTGGTGTGGAGGAATATAAGTGTCCTGTACAGAGCCTTGACCTCAACCCTACTGAACACCTTTAGAAATTGAAATTTGGAAAGCAGATTGCAAGCCAGGTCTTCTCATCCAATGTCACTACCTGTTCTCCACAAATGTTTTTTTGGCTGAATGGGCACACATTTTCACCAACGTCTTCCACTGGACAACCTTTCCAGAAGAGTGTACGTTATAATGGCTGTAGGTGAAAGCCATGGTCATGGTTTTGGAATGGGATGACCAACAAGCAAATAAAGGTGTGATGACCAGGTGTCCACCGACCTTTGGCCATATAGAACATAAAGAATATGTCAGGTTCTCTAACAATACCGTGGCTACTAAACTCCAAAATATCAGTTTTGGGTGGACTGATCCTTAAAACTGAACTTCAGCTTTTGATATTTACATAGTTACATAATGGCTGAGCGCTGATACTCTACTGTGTTCCGGGTATGAGACCGGAAGTCTCGACTCCAACCCGGAACACAGCATGGTATGCTGTATGTGGCCTCAGCTCAGGGCCGGCGCTACCACTAAGGCAAATTAGGCAGCCCCCTAGGGTGCACTGTAGCCTAGGGTGCCCGGCCGCTGGTTTCCCTACTCAGTCCTACTGCTGCCTGTGCTGTGCAGCCGCCCTGGACCATCACTAAATGTAGCTGCTGTGGCAGCACTGAGGAATAGACCTGATGTCACGGTCTCCCGAGTCCTGAAAGTCTCCGGAGACCTGACAGTGACAGAACAGAGGCGGTCCGCGCCTCAATGATCAATGACAGACAGGACAGTCTGTGACTTGTCTGTCTCTCTCTCTCAGAAACTCTCTGGTGCCAGTCCAGCTTTGGAAGTGGTGATCGCTCCATTCGTCCATCCCTGGCTAGTCCCTCCCATCAGTGCCATTACTCCCATGATGAGCTCTGCTCTGCCCTTCCTCCCCCCCTCCCCCCCTTCCTCCCCCTTCCTCCCCCTTCCGCCTCCTCCCTATGTCTCTGTGTAACCATGTACTTGTGTCAAAAAGGATCCTGTTGCATTGCTTCCTTTGTGTGAAATACCCAGTCCTTCTTCCAGTCCCCATCCTTTCCTATTCCAAATTACATTGTTGCCTCTGTCCATTTTATTTCAGGTAGCTGAGAAAGTGAAACATTTCTTCAGGATGTACGCCATTAACCGGCAAAAAATGACGACCCTGACGCCTGCATACCATGCCAAGAGCTACAGCCCAGATGATAACCGGTTTGACCTCCGACCTTTCCTGTATAATGCATCGTGGGCGTGGCAGTTCCGCTGCATTGATGAACAGGCAGGTCTCTTTCTATTGTGGCTGCATGAGAGTTCTATTGAGCTTTTATAATGAATCTGTAATGAGAGATATACAGGGACTGCCATTGCAGACCTCCTTCTGAAAATTCAACATACCTGGCTGTTATGCTGAGCCCCTGGCTTCGGTACTTGAGTCACTGACAAGTCTGCACAAAACATTGCAGAAAAGTCAGAAATCCCTATCTGTATATTTGATCACCGACTCATTGTTGAAGCAAAGGATCTGTGTGACAGCCAGACAACTTAAATTTCAACAGAGATCTCCGCTATGACTACTGCCATGTTTGCCTCATGACTGGTTTCTCTTCTTGTAGATGTATTTCTTCTTGATAATTACCCACTTGAGCCCCGGAAGGTTTTACCCCTAATGACCAGGCCATTTTTTGCGATACGGTATTGCGTTACGTTAACTGACAACTGCACTGTCGTGCGACGCTGTACCCAAATAACATCAATGTCCTTTCTTTCCCACACCTCTGCGTTTTTTTCTTTTTTGCGCTATAAACCGTTTTTCAAAAAAATTTTTTTTTTCTGTTATAAAACATATC
The DNA here is from genome assembly GCF_965119305.1 of Pelophylax lessonae. Taxonomy (NCBI): domain Eukaryota; kingdom Metazoa; phylum Chordata; class Amphibia; order Anura; family Ranidae; genus Pelophylax; species Pelophylax lessonae. The sequence goes on along the minus strand of NC_138777.1, from coordinate 41,237,219 downwards.
CAATAAAAAAATAGAAAAAATCGAATGCCTTCATAAATTTAGGCCACTATGTATTCCGCTACATAGTTTTGGTAAATAAAAAATCCCAATAAGCATATATTGATAGGTTTGCGCAAAAGTTATAACGTCTACAAACGATGGGACATTTTTATGGAATTTTATTATTTTATTTAATTATTTACTAGTAATGGTGGTGCTCAGCGATTTTTAGTGGGACTGCAACATTAGGGCGGACAAATCAGACACCTAACACTTTTGACACTTTTTAGAGGCCCAGTTACACTAATACAGTGATCAATGCTAAACTGTACTAATGACACTGGCAGGGAAGGGGTTAACATCAGGGGTGATCGAAGGGTTAAATGTGTCCCTAGGGGGTGCTTACTAACTAGGGGGGGTGCTCTGACTGAGGTAAGACAAAGATCCATGTTCCTGCTTAGCAGGAACACAGGATCTCTATCTTCTCCCCTGTCAGAAAGGGCGATCTGCCTTGTTTACATAGGAAGACTGCCGTTCTGTCTCTCCTGAGAATGATCGAGGGTGGCCGGTGGAAATCAGGTCCGCCGGACCCACTGATTGGCAATCCCTGTGTCCAATCAGCACACGATCGGGCCTTCGGCGGCACACGTGCACCCCCAGTGGCTATTGCACGAAATGACGTACAGGTACGTGATTTCGCACAATAGAGCTGACCTGCCACAGTAAAAATGCGGTCAGCAAGTGGTTAACAGTAGTGCAGTGTGATGCACACGCACCCTTCTTGTATTGTTTATCAGCAACTTCAAGAGAATCTTCCACTTTGCTAATTCAGAGAATAGTGACAGGCTCCCTTTACAGGCTAGTCACGCACCTTGTAATAAGAAAAAACAGACACCACAGCGGGTAAGACCAGTAATAGAGGTGTAAAGACCAGCTTCAATCTCGTGCCACACCCACTGACGCATTTCACCCTCTCACGATTAAGCCTGTGGAAAGGTAAAACGCGTCAGTAGGGCATGGCATGAGAGAAGACTAGCTGAAGACAGTCTTTACATTTCTATTTCCATTGCTGGGCTAATTCACTGTTTGTAGCTCTGGTATTTCTTTTTAGGGGGTAGTGATACTGGGCTAGACAGGCCGTCTGGATGTTGGCACCTTAAAGTGGTTCTGAAGCGTTAAGGTTTTTTACCCTAATGCATTGTCATGGTCTTACCTTCTTGCTGTTCTCCTTCGTTTGACATGTGCTGGCGGCCATCTTGGTTTCTGGGTTTCTTGTAGCCTCCCACTCTGCGGCTCCTCCTTCCCACTGGGAGGAGCTGGATGCCTAGCTCATATATATAGGAGGTCTGTGGCTTCAGTTCCTTGCTTGGTCCTCCTGTGTTCACATGCTTCTAAGACTGCTGCTGCTTCTGGTTCCTGATTCTGGCTTCGTCTGACTACCCTGCTGGTTCCTGATCCTGGCTTCGTCTGCCTACCCTGCTGGTTCCTGATCCCGGCTTCGTCTGACTACCCTCCTGGTTCCTGACCTCTGGCTTCGCAAGGACTCTGCCTCGGTTTTGCCATCCGTTTGGACTTTTGCTTTACAGCTTGATTTTTAATAAAGCCTTCTTATTTTCACTTATCTGTTGTTGTACGTTTGGTTCATGGTTCCGTGACATTAGGACCAAGCCATGAATTCTGACGGTACAGGGCCATCCTCGCTACCCACGCTGGTTGCCAGACTTGATCAGCAGGATCACCTGTTGGGTCGGTTCGCCGTGGCGTTGCAAACCCTGCTTGAACGCACGGCTCATTTCTCTCCCGTTGCCGATGGGTCGGTTGTCGCTCCTGGGCCCGCTCCTACTGCCGCTCCGGTTGTTGCGCCAGAGTCTACCCCGACACCTGTTGTTGCGCCTGCGGTGTTTCGGGGTATGACCGGTTCTGCCCCCCTTCCACAGCGCTTTGGGGGAGAGCCAACTCAGTGCCGAGGTTTCCTTAACCAGGTGGGCATTTATTTCGAGTTGCTGCCACATGCCTTTCCTACTGAGAGATCAAAGGTGGGCTTCTTAATTTCGCTGCTCTCGGACAAGGCCTTGGCCTGGGCCAGCCCTTTATGGGAGAACAACAATCCGGTGGTTGCCGAGTTTTCCGGTTTTGTTGCTTCTCTTCGGAGGGTATTCGATGTGCCGGCTCGTGCTGCCTCTGCTGCGAAGCTCCTTATGTCCATCAGACAGGGTTCACGATCCGTAGCTGAATACGCCATTGAGTTTCGTACCCTGGCAGCAGAGGTGGGCTGGAATAATGAGGCTCTGGTCGCTGCTTTCTCTCATGGTCTCTCGGATGCCTTGAAGGATGAGGTTGCAGCTAAGGACCTACCAGTGGAGCTCGAGTCTCTTATTTCTTTCCTGATTTTGATTGACACCAGACTCAGGGAGAGACCTTCCTTTAAGGAGAGTCTGCGGAGGCCTCCTAACAGATTGGCGCCTACCTTTGCTGTCCCACCCGTGCCTCCCTCTCCTCCCACGCCTCCTGGGGATGACTTGGCTGGGGATGAACCCATGCAGCTGGGCTTTGCTCGCCTGTCCGAGGGGGAGAGGGTACTGCGGAGACGCGAGGGCCGATGCATGTACTGTGGTCTCGGTGGGCATTTTTGGTTGGCATGTCCGAACCGTCCGGGAAACGCTCACACCTGAGATCCTGTCGGGGGCAGATCTTGGGTGGAGTCTCCTCGTCCCCGGTTTCCCGTGTTGACAAACCACTGATCACTGTTGTCCTCTCCTGGGTCGGGGGCTCAGTGACGACCCAGGCGTTGGTGGACTCTGGTGCTGGTGGTTTGTTCATTGATAGTGTGTTCGCTGCCGCCAATTCCATTCCTCTGCAGGCCCGAGGTTCTCCACTGGCTCTTGAGGCGATAGACGGCAGACCCCTTCTGCCGCCACACGTGACTCATGAGACCCTTCCAGTGGGGATAGCCATTGGTGCCGTTCACAGAGAGTCGGTCTGCTTCCAGGTTATTTCGTCTCCACACTACTCGGTGGTCTTGGGGTACCCCTGGCTCCAGAAGCATAATCCGACTTTCGATTGGAGATCGGCCGAGATCCTCTCGTGGTCACCACAGTGTGGGGCTAGTTGCATCCATGGGCCTGTCAAGTTGCTGTGTACTTCCTCGGACTCTCTGTTGCCTCCTGAATACGAGGAGTACCGGGATGTATTCGATAAGGTGCGCGCGGTTGCCCTACCTCCGCACCGCCCATACGATTGTGCCATCGAGTTACAACCTGGTGCCGTTCCTCCTCGTGGCAAGGTCTATCCACTGTCGGTAGTGGAGAATGAGGCCATGGAGGAGTACGTGAAGGAGGCGCTTTCACGCGGACACATTCGCAAATCCTCGTCCCCGGCAGGGGCTGGATTTTTCTTTGTGAAAAAGAAGGGCGGTGAGTTGAGGCCTTGCATCGATTACAGGGGTCTCAATCGCATCACGATCAAGAACGCTTACCCGATACCCTTGATTTCCGAGCTGTTCGATCGCCTTAAAGGGGCCACGGTCTTTACCAAACTCGACCTGAGGGCGGCATATAACCTCGTAAGGATCAAGGCGGGCGATGAGTGGAAGACCGCGTTTAACACCAGGACCGGTCATTATGAATCCTTGGTTATGCCCTTTGGGTTGTGCAATGCGCCCGCAGTCTTTCAGGAATTCATCAACGATGTTTTCCGTGACCTGTTGCAGCAGTGTGTGGTGGTCTATTTGGATGACATCTTGATATATTCTGAATCCATGGAGACCCACATTCTGGATGTCAGACGAGTGTTGCAACGGTTACGAGAGAACAAGCTGTTCGGTAAGCTTGAGAAATGCGAATTTCACCGATCCCAGGTAACCTTCTTAGGTTACATCATTTCCGCTGAGGGGTTCTCCATGGATCCTGCGAAGGTTTCGGCTGTCTTACAGTGGCCCCAGCCCAGTGGTCTTCGCTCCCTGCAGCGCTTTTTGGGCTTCGCCAATTATTATCGGAAGTTCATCAGGGACTTTTCCATGCTAGCCAAGCCTCTCACGGATCTGACCAGGAAGGGCAGTAATTCCCAGGTCTGGCCGCTCGAGGCCACCCGAGCTTTTGAGGCTCTAAAGTCCGCCTTTGTGTCGGCTCCGATTCTGTCGCATCCCAACCCTGGGTTGCCCTTTGTCCTCGAGGTGGACGCGTCTGAGACGGGAGTAGGCGCCCTTCTGTCTCAGCGTAGAACACCAGAGGGTCCTCTGCTTCCTTGTGGGTTTTACTCCCGGAAACTGTCTTCCGCGGAGTGCAACTATCAGATTGGTGACAGGGAGTTATTGGCCATCGTGCAGGCCCTTAAAGAATGGAGGCACTTGCTCGAGGGTTCGGTGGTTCCGGTCCTCATCCTGACGGACCACAAGAATCTGACCAACCTTTCTGAGGCCAAGAGATTGACACCACGTCAGGCCAGATGGGCTCTGTTCTTGTCACGTTTTAATTACGTGGTCTCCTACCTACCCGGTTCCAAGAACATCAGGGCGGATGCCTTATCACGGCAGTACTCCGACCTGTCCAGGGAGGAGTCGATTCCGACTTCGGTCATACCTCCGAATCAGATCCTGGCCGCCATTTGCACCAGCCTGACCTCTCCCCTGGGTGAGCAGATTTTGGCGGCTCAATCTGGTGCTCCCTCTGGGAGACCCAACGGCAGATGTTTTGTGCCTGAGGAGTTGCGCACTCGGTTGTTGCGAACCTACCATAACTCCAAGACCGCGGGGCATCCTGGAAAGAATCAGCTGTCCTGGGCTGTTTCACGTCTGTTCTGGTGGCCTTCCCTACGTTCCGACATCGCCGCATATGTAGCGGCATGCTCCGTTTGTGCCCAGAGTAAGTCCCCTCGGCACCTTCCGTTGGGCCTTCTGCAACCCATAGCCACCGGGGAGCGCCCATGGTCACACCTGGGGATGGATTTCATTGTGGACCTCCCTGCATCCCGAGGCCATACGGTCATTCTCATGATTGTGGATCGGTTTTCCAAAATGTGCCACTGTGTTCCTCTCAAGAAGTTACCCTCTGCACAGGAGTTGGCCACGATTTTTGCCAGGGAGGTTTTCCGGTTGCACGGTTTGCCCAAGGAGATTGTGTCGGATCGGGGGAGTCAGTTTGTGTCCAGGTTCTGGCGCGTCTTTTGCTCCCAGTTGGGGATTCATCTCTCCTTCTCCTCGGCCTACCACCCTCAGTCCAATGGGGCCGCAGAACGATCCAATCAGGCCTTGGAGCAATTCCTTCGTTGCTATGTCTCCGATCACCAAGACAATTGGGTTGACCTCCTGCCTTGGGCTGAGTTTGCCAGGAACACGGCGGTGAACTCTTCCTCTGGGACGTCTCCCTTCATGGCCAATTATGGGTTCCAACCTGCCGTGTTACCGGAGGTATTCTCTCCCCAGGATATTCCGGCTGTGGAGGATCACCTTTCCGTCCTACGTGCTTCTTGGGTACAGATCCAGAAGTCCCTTGAGGTCTCTGCGCAGCGCCAGAGACTCCAGGCTGATCGCAGACGAGCGCCTGCTCCTTCCTACCAGGCCGGAGACCGTGTATGGTTGTCCACCCGCAACCTCAACCTTCGAGTGCCCACTCCCAAGCTGGCGCCTCGCTTTGTTGGTCCCTTCCGAGTGCTTCGCAGGGTAAACCCGGTAGCCTATGCCCTTGCGCTTCCTCCTGGCATGCGGATCTCCAACGTGTTTCATGTCTCCCTGTTGAAGCCACTGGTGTGTAATCGTATCACTTCCTCGGTTCCTCGGCCTCGTCCGGTCCAAGTGGGCAATCGTGAGGAGTATGAGGTGAGCAATATCCTGGACTCACGCCTGGTCCGCGGTCGGGTGCAGTTTTTGGTTCATTGGCGTGGTTATGGTCCAGAGGAGCGTTCCTGGGTTCCCTCCGCAGATGTCCATGCTCCTGCCTTGCTCCGTGCCTTCCACGCACGCTTCCCTCAGAAACCGTTCTTTACTCCGCGGAGGAGGGGCCCTTGAGGGGGAGGTACTGTCATGGTCTTACCTTCTTGCTGTTCTCCTTCGTTTGACATGTGCTGGCGGCCATCTTGGTTTCTGGGTTTCTTGTAGCCTCCCACTCTGCGGCTCCTCCTTCCCACTGGGAGGAGCTGGATGCCTAGCTCATATATATAGGAGGTCTGTGGCTTCAGTTCCTTGCTTGGTCCTCCTGTGTTCACATGCTTCTAAGACTGCTGCTGCTTCTGGTTCCTGATTCTGGCTTCGTCTGACTACCCTGCTGGTTCCTGATCCTGGCTTCGTCTGTCTACCCTGTTGGTTCCTGATCCCGGCTTCGTCTGACTACCCTCCTGGTTCCTGACCTCTGGCTTCGCAAGGACTCTGCCTCGGTTTCGCCATCCGTTTGGACTTTTGCTTTACAGCTTGATTTTCAATAAAGCCTTCTTATTTTCACTTATCTGTTGTTGTACGTTTGGTTCATGGTTCCGTGACATGCATTCTATGCGTTAAGGAAAAAAACTTTCTGTACTGCAGGATTCCCCCCCAGCATATCGTACCGGAGTACGATCAAATTCTGCTCTCGCCACTCTCTCCCTCCTTATTGAGCAGATTGTTAGCAGCTGGAGCCATTGGCTCCTGGTGCTGTTAATCAAATGCTATGTCAAGGGAGAGGATGGCGGGGCAGAGCCGCCCATTCTGTGTTAATAAATGCAGAGAGGGTGGTTTGGGAGCGAGCGTGCACGGATGCTCCGGTTGAAAGTGGGTTTCCGTGGGGGCACTCGTCTATGAGGAGGTGCTGGAAATGACAGTGGGGGACCCCAGAATAAAAGGATCGGGGCTGCTCTGTGCAAAAGCAGTGCACAGAGCAGGTAAGTATGACATGTTTTTGTTGTTCATTTAATAAAAAAAAAAAGTTTATTATCACTTTATGTGATTTTGGAGTCGCCAGGAGGGGAATACACAGTTGCGCAGACCGGCGCATTTTGCTATACATCCTACCATTCATTCACCACTCCACCATTCCATTCTGTTTTTGGAGCCCTTAGAACTACCCGGCACTTCCAGATATGAGGGAGCATCTTACCTTTTCCCTGTACCAGTATGTTGTTATTGGGCCTGAGGAGGAGGGCAGAAGAATATTAAAGTATAACTAAAGGCAAAACTTATTTTAAATTTTGGATAGAGTAGAGAGGGATTAAAATGCTTGCCAAGTTTTATTGCTGTCTGTGTTAAGGAGATTCACCTGTCTGTCCTTTTTACCATTATCAAAAGTGAAAGTAAAAAAAAAACATGTTGGGTTGTCTTCAGGAAAATAATAGAGAGAAAATCTTCCAATGGGGACACTAGTTCTGGTGACACGGGGGAGTCCCCAAGGAATTCCCTTAATTTGCAGGGATTTCCTCTCACTTCCTGTTTTGCTATGAGACAGGAAGTGAAGAGAAATCTCCTCAATGGAACACAATAGAACACAAATGGCGAAACAAATCTGACAGCGGTTATAACCCTCCGTTATAAATAAAATAAATAAAATTACCTATAGTTCTACTTTAAAGCTGAGCTCCAGGTTTTAAAAATAAAAAAGTTGCAGCTCTGGTTGTAGTCCCCTTTTAACACATCGGTGTACACAGTTCTATTCTTCACCACAAGATGTCCTCAGTCTTCCGGGTTCAATGACACTGTGAGACTGAAGGGTGTCATGAGCCCCCTGAACCCCACACCCAGTATATTGATGCAGAGTGCTGCTCTGATGTCCCCACATTAGCTCCACTCTCTCCATCATCCATGACTGCCCATCACTAGGAGAAGATCAAAGAGGATCTAGCATGTCATGTGCTGGACCTGTACACATCGGGAAAAAAAAGAAAAACAAGCAAAACATACAGCTGTAGTGGACATAATGGAGGAAGTATGCGTGTTAAGAGAACCAGTCACTCTGCTCTGATTGGGCAAAGTGACAGATTCTTTTTAACAGGAGAAACGCCTGGCTGACTATTTTGCTGTCTGCGTCGTAAATGTACATACTGTAAGTACTAAATATCAGCTGAACCCTTACATAAGAGCTGTTCAGGTTCCAGCAGGTATAACATTATTTTGCTTTTGTTGCATTGTATTAGTGGAAAGACAATTTAAATACGACAACTGATCGGTTCTACTCAACTGTCTGCTGCAGCAGCCAGTTGTACCAGATGGCCCAGCATGGGGAAGAGTGTGATTTATATTGTGGTAAAAAAAAAAAAATCTGGCCTCCTCCTCCCCTTATAGCCAGCCAATCACGCTCCTTTTTCTTTTTGAGAGAGGTGTTTAAAAAAAATTAAAATCCGGCCTCCTCCTCCCCTTATAGCCGGCCAATCACGCTCCTTTTTGTGAGATGTGTTTAAAAAGAAAAAAAAATATCTGGCCTCCTCCCCTTATAGCCAGCCAATAATGCTCCTTTTTCTTTTTGAGAGAGAGCTGTGTAAAAAAAAAAAAAAAATCTGGCCTCCTCCTCCCCTTATAGCCAGCCAATCATGCTCCTTTTTCTTTTTGCGAGAGAGCTGTGTAAAAAAAAAAAAAAATCTGGCCTCCTCCTCCCCTTTATAGCCAGCCAATCACGCTCCTTTTTCTTTTTGAGAGATGTGTTTAACCAAAAAAAAAATCCGGTCTCTCTCTCTCTCTCTCTCTCTCTCTCTCTCTCTCTCTCTCTCTCTCCCTCTCCCTCTCCCTCTCCCTCTCCCTCTCCCTCTCCCTCTCCCTCTCCCTCTCCCTCTCCCTCTCCCTCTCTCTCTCTCTCTCTCTCTCTCTCTCCAGACCCCCCTCCCCGCTATCCAATAAACTGCTGACCCCTCTCCCCACTATCTAATACAATGCTGTTCCCCCCTCCCCCTAATACAATGCTGATCCCCCTAATATAATTCTGTTCCCCCCTGCCCCCTCCCCCTAATACAATGCTGACCACCCCCCTTTTCCTAACACAATGCTGTCCGCCCCCTCCCCCTAATATAATGCTGTTCCCCCCGGCCCCCTCCCCCTAATACAATGCTGACCACCCCCTTCCCCCTAATGCAATGCTGCCCCCCCCCTCCCTAATACAATGCTGACCCCCCCTCCCCCTAATATAATGCTGTTCCCCCTGGCCCCGTCCCCCTAATACAATGCTGACCACCCCCCTTCTCCTAATACAATGCTCTCCGCCCCCCACCCTAATACAATGCTGGTCCTCCCTCCCTCTAATATAATGCTGTTCCCCCCGGCCCCTCCCCCTAATACAATGCTGTTTCCCCCTCCACCTATTACAATGCTGTTGCCCCCCCTCCCCCTAATACAATGCTGATCCCCCCCTGGCCCCCTCCCCCTAACACAATGCTGAAATGGAGGATGCAGCTGAAACTGCGGCGGAGGTGGCTGTCCCCTTTGGCACTCACAAGCAATCTCACGCTGCAAATGTGTTTCCTTATCCCTTATCTCACTTAAGAGCTGCTGGTGCTTTCAGGATGAAATTTTAGAATGTAAACTAATGCCTTGTATCCCCCCCCCCCCTCAAATACCTGCCCCACTCTCTTTTCACCTTGCCCTCCTTTCACCCCCTGCACTTGTCCCTGAGGGTGATTAGCTGTCATTGCCCACACAGCCAGTGCAACGGATCCGGAATATATGGTTATCTTCCCCTTCTTCCTGTAGTGCTTCTGGGATGGATCAGGGTGATTCTGACTGGTTTGGTATGTTGGTAAATGTTAGTATTTTTATGGGGATATGCCCTTGGTGGTGCTGTTACTTTACAGCTTCCTCTCTTTGGTGGTGTTTGAATTGCTGAGCGTGGAGCACTCAGTATTGATATAGATAGAAGTTGTCTTCAAAGTCTGTGAGGCTGCTTAAGTAGTTAGAGTTGTCTTTGATTAGAGTAATCGTGTACTCTAGCACTTCCTGCACGCGCTCATCTGGGTATCCTTGTATACCAGTGCGGGTGACAGTCTTGTCTGGGCAGACCACCCATTCAGCAGCTTTGACACAGCAGATGGCCTGCAGTGATGGAGGGACAGAGCAGTAATAGTACTCTGTCAGGCAGAGTTTAACAATTGCTTTTGCACATACCATCAGGATATGGTTCTCCTCCACTGTCTGTGCAGTGAGCTCTGCACTGGCCATCCGCTTCATGATAAGATGCTGCAAGAAAAAGTTGGTGGTTGGAGCAATTAGCCGGTAGCTGAGTTTCCTCATGATTAATGCCTCCATAGTCCACATTGTGGTGTTGGTGTAATGTCTGCGACAACCCAGAATTATCTGGTCCAATTCTTCACTATATGTCTCTGATGTTTTTAAGGCAAGTACCATTGAGGTAATGGCCATAATGTTGTAGGTGCGCCTCTCCACCCTGAGGTTAAGTAGGAGCCTGTCCAGGTAGTTTATGGCCAGGCACAGGGACTCCAAGCTCAGGGAGTGCTTTGAGTGGGATTTGATAAGGCAGCGCACCATTTTTCTTCGGTCTTCTTCATCCAGTTCTGTACGACTAAGACAGTTCGCAGGTAGGAAGTAGAGTTCAACACTCCTCTTGCAAGCATAGTTTTCGTTTCCATATTCCATTACATACCGCAGGTCTCTTCTCAGGCTATGGAGGTTATATTGTCCCACACAAGGGTTCATTGAGCAGATAGGTGATTCATAAGGCTTCAGCTTTTTGAAAGTAGGTTTAACAGAAGGGGAACTAAACTGGCTAAATGTCCCTCGGTCGTCCATCTTTCTTTTGCTTGGCTGAGTGAACTCCTCTAGTTCAGATGTGAGCTCCTCTTCATCGAAATAGCTTATAGGACTGTTAGGCTGTGAGCTGCTAGAGGTGCTAGAGGTATCGGGCTGAACAGATGTGTCTTTATCGGAATAGGTCACTCGAGGTTTCAGCTGAAGTGTTCCAAACAGAAGGGATTCCTCTTCATCAGAATAGCTTACAGGACTGTTAAGCTGTGAGCTACTGGAAGAATCAGACCTACCAGATGTGTCTCCATTGGCAAAGGTCACTCGAGGTTTCGGCTGAAGTTTTAAAAGCGGAAAGGTCACCTCTCCATCGGAAAAGATTTCGGAACTGTTCAGCTCTGAGCTTCTGGTTCCATCAGACTGAACAGATTTGTCTTCAAAGGAAAAAGTCACTGTAGTGCTCAGCTGAGATGTTTCAAGCTGAAAGGACTCATCTTCATCAGAATAGCTTACTGGGCTTGTAAGTTGCAAGCTACTAGAATAATCAGACCTACCAGATGTGTCTCCATTGGCAAAGGTCACTCGAGGTGTCGGCTGAAGTTTCAAAAGCGGAAAGGTCACCTCTCCATCAGAAAAGATTTCAGAACTGTTCAGCTCTGGGCTTCTGGTTCCATCAGACTGAACAGATTTGTCTTTATCGGAATAGGTCACTCGAGGTTTCAGCTGAAGTGTTCCAAGCGGAAGGGACTCCTCTTCATCAGAAAAGCTTACAGGACTGTTAAGCTGTGAGCTACTGGAAGAATCAGACCTACCAGATGTGTCTCCATTGGCAAAGGTCACTCGAGGTTTCGGCTGAAGTTTTAAAAGCGGAAAGGTCACCTCTCCATCGGAAAAGATTTCAGAACTGTTCAGCTCTGAGCTTCTGGCTCCATCAGACTGAACAGATTTGTCTTCAAAGGAATAGGTCATTGTAGTGCTTAGCTGAGATGTTTCAAGCTGAAAGGACTCATCTTCATCAGAATAGCTTACAGGGCTTGTAAGTTGCAAGCTACTGGAAGAATCAGACCTACCAGATGTGTCTCCATTGGCAAAGGTCACTCGAGGTTTCGGCTGAAGTTTTAAAAGCGGAAAGGTCACCTCTCCATCGGAAAAGATTTCAGAACTGTTCAGCTCTGAGCTTCTGGTTCCATCAGACTGAACAGATTTGTCTTCAAAGGAATAGGTCATTGTAGTGCTTAGCTGAGATGTTTCAAGCTCTGATCCCTCTTCATCGGAATAGTTTAAAGGACTGTTTAGCTGAGGGCTACTGGCTCCATCAGACTGAACAGATGTGTCTTCTTCGGTATTGGTAATAGGAGTGTTCAGCTGAGGGCTGCTGCCTCTCTCAGAATGAACAAACTCCTTTCCATCAGTATAGGTCACTGGAGTGTTCAGCTGAGGTGTTTCCAGCTGAAGGGACTCCTCTGGTTTGCCATTAGTGTCAGTTGGCCTGGCAGCAGAGTTTTCTCCACTAGGCACAATAGGCACATCATGGCAGAGAGAGACATCAGACTGATATCTCTGTTGTTTTCCAGCCACTAAAGGCTTAGATGTAAATTTTACCTGTGACTTTGGATGATAAGCTGTCTCATCAACACGGGTGCGTTTTTTTCTACAACAGTTTCCCATTTTGGAAATCACAAAAAAATCGCAATAAAACCAACTCAACAAGGTTAAGAACTAACAGTGTGCTGCTACTCCTTCGCCTCTCACTGCTGGTTTGATCCGCCTGACTCAGCTGCAGGTCTATTTATAGTCTCAGACTCACCAACTGTCATCGCTGTCTTGTTGTCATGGTGACAGTAAACAAAGGTACCTTTGCAGTCAGGCAGTTTTAAGGCTCCCTTTACTATGGGACAGCGGCAGTTAGGGAGTTTCAAGGCTCCCTTGAGTGAGAGGGTTATGGGTTTCAGGCCCCCCTCCCTTTCTCTTTAGGGGATCTTTGAAGTGTTATCAGGTTTCAAGACTCCCCATACACCTGTAATAACACACGAGGAGCCTTCTAGAAGGGTCAGCTGATTGGTGGGGTGAATTTTCTAGGGGTCACTTGACCTGGACAGTTCTGGAACGTTTTGGGGGGCTATTTAAAGGGGGTTCAGACCCCAAGAGTTTACTCACCTCAGGAGGAATCTCTGTGCTGCTCCTCTCCCTCCCGCCCCAATTTTTGTCATAGCCTGATATTACGTGGTTGGGTCACATGTTGTTAAAAGGGGGACTTTTGTGTTGTATAAGTTTCCAGTTTGAGTTTTGATGACTGAGCTGATATGGTAATTTAGGCTTATGAGTTATATTTATGGGATGGTTTAAACTTCCTATGAAATGTATGGCTTGAGTCGTAGTGGCTGAGCCATTGTTTAAGTGATAACAATATAAACTTCAAATAATATTGTATTAATTTAGAATTTTGAATAAAGTGTTTTTATTAAAACCAATAAAAAAATGGCCGTGGCCCAAGTTTACTTCAGGAAGGTTGTTTTTGGTGTTTATTAATTTAGTTAAAATACCAATAAAACTCCAATACTGTATTCTCTGATGGTTTATCTGTATACTGGTGACATTTTAAAAAGCCAAGGTGCTTTCTCTTATAGCGATTTCCTTATGATGTCTGTGAATGGAAGCTGAATTTCTGTAATTTGTAATAGAATTAGGAAGCATTAGAAGTTTTTTTTTTTTTTTTCTGCCTAACATTTGGGAAACTTTTCATGTGTGCGGTGGAGTCACTGGAGCAGAAAATAAGGAAAAATCTCTCCAATGGGGACACAGGTATCAATAAAAACACGACAAAAAAGCTCTAACCCATTCTGATTCTATCCAATGATTCTAATCCCTGTTAAAGTGTAACTCCAAACAGATATAATAAACAATGGCAGGTAATGCCGTTACACATTTACTAATAATAATAAGGTTTGTTATTTTAAATGCATCCAGTGTTACATGACATTTCTAAAGTAACAGCAATGCTTACCTGCAGCACCTTGTGGTATCTGTAGCCCCACGCTTTATTATTGTATGCCAATGAATGTTAGAGCTTTAATGGGCAGAGATGCTGGCATTTGACAGATGTAATGACAGCGGGTGGATGGGGCTTGATCTCAACTTGGTCCTAGAAGCCAGGAGACTTTTCTTTGGAAACATTTAAAACTATTTAACCACTTAAGGACCGGGACTATTTCTGACACTTGTTTACAAGTTAAAATCAGTATTTTTTACTAGAAAATTTCTTAGAACTCCCAAACATTATTATTTATATATATATATATATATATATATATATATATATATATTTTTAGCAGAGACCCTAGAGAATAAAATGGAGATGGTTGCAATACTTTGTCACACCGTAAAAAAAATACAAAAAAATACAGTTAAAAAAAATACACTTTTTTAAATTAAAAATAAGAAAACAGAAAACTTAGCCCAATTTCTTTCTATAATGTGAAAGATAATGTTACGCAGAGTAAATTGATATCTAACATGTCATGCTTCAAAATTGCGCACACTCATGGAATGGTGACAAACTTTGGTACTTAAAAATCTCTAGGCGACACCTTAAAAATTTCTACAGGTTACCAGTTTAGAGTTACAGAGGAGGTCTAAGGATAGAATTATTGCTCTCGCTCGAATGACCACGGCGAGTCCTCACATGTGTGGTTTGAACACCGTTTACATATGTGGGCGCGACTTGCGTTTGTTTCCACTTCTGCACGGGAGCTTTTTTTTTACCTTTTTTTGTTTTTTATTTTTACACTGTCCCTTTAAAAAAATTTGTAAAAAATGTAAACATCCCTTGTAATACAGTACAATACAGTATTACAGTACAGGTCCTCTTTAATGTGAGATCTGGGGTCAAAAAGACCTCACATCTCACATCTACACTAAAAAGCAAAAAAATGATTTAAAAAAATGTAATTTTTTTTTCATAATAAAAAAAATGGGCCCCTTAGGACCGTTGGGAGGAAGCAACGTATGACATCGCTCCGGTCCTCCAAGGCCATAGAGTCAAGTGTGGGCCAGCTTGCCGTCACTCGACATCCTGCCTCGGAGGGGAAAGGGCAGATAGTTTTCCTCGCTACCGACGGCTCCGGTAAGCAGGGAAAATTACAGGGAAGCGGCCGGGCACCTCTCCCGCCACCCATAAAAGTGATCCCACGATGAATCCGCCACTGGACCCCCTGCCCAGTAAAAAAATACCGGGGGTATGGCAGCTATCTGCTTCCATAACCCCTGTATGTAACATCAAAGTACCGACGTATAACTGCAGCGGGCGGTCCGGAAGTGGTTAAATCAGTATTGCTTGCTAGAAAATTACTTAGAACCCCCAGATATTATATATATATTTTTAGCATAGAGCCTATAAAATAAAATGGCGGTCATTGCAATGTTTTATATAACACAGTTTTTTAAGCAGAGGTTTTTGAAACACAATTTATTTGGTGAAAAGACACTTTAGTGCCGGTTCACACATATGCAATGTCAGATATTGCATGTGATTCGCAGCGCACTGCTCTACAAATCCCATGCGATGTCTGTGTATTGCAAATTCAGCCATAAAGATTGTATGGCTGAAATCTCATCGCATTCGGACCAAAGTCGCACAGGACCCTTTTTTTGGTCTGCACCAGAATTGGATCACACGGGCGTTCACACGTATGCGATCTGATTCATGTCTGAATTGACAGTTCACACTGCAATATGCAAACTGATCCGGGGGTGTCGTTACCTTTGTATTGACACCCCTAGCGGTTCGCATATGGCAGTATGAACTGCCTGCGAGTTGAGTGCGATGCGGGAACCCGCAGTGGATTCGCAGGGTTTCCGCATCACATATGTGTGAGCCGGGACTTAACTACTTCCCCCAAACCAATGTACATGTATGTCAGCTTTCAGAAGTGGTTGAGGATGATTCCTTAAAGCTGCAGCCATCAACCCGCTACCGTTTTTTTTAGAGCTGACAGTTGGCTTCCAGGAGACAACAGCCGATGCGGCCTTTATCCCAGCAAGAGGGAAGAGACATCACCACCCCTACCCCCCCCCCCCCACGGCTCTGCCCAAGTTTCCCATCTCCCCAGGAGACCCGAACAATCGGGCTGGTTGGAGTCCTGAACAAAGCCAGATTTGGCTTCGATCGGGTCTCCGATCATGTAACCCAGCAGCGGCAGTGGAGGGGTCTGCTAAAAATAAAAAAATCAGAAAAAAAAAAATGTAATGCGCCCCCGTCGCCGTGAGCTCGCGCACTAAAGAAAGCGCATACTTAAGTCCCGACTGCAAATAAAAATGTTTAAATCACACGTGAGGTATTGCCGCGATCGCCAGAGCGAGAGAAATAATTCTAGAAAAATATCTCCTCTTTAACTGTAAATTGGTACCCGCTAGAAAATTTTAAAGCCTATGGAGATTTTTCAGTACTGTAGGTTGTCGCCATTCCACGAGAGTGCGCAATTTTAAACCCTAACATGTTAGGTATCTGTTTACTCGGCGTGACATCATCTTTCACAATATACAAAACAATTGTGCTAACTTTACTGTTTTTTTTTTTCAAATGCAGTGAAATGTATTTTTGTAAAAAAAAAATTGCGTTTGAAAGACCGCTGCGCAAATATCGCATGACAAAAAATATTGCACAGCAATATCTCACATGTGTGGTTTAAATAGTTTACATATGTAGGCGTGACCTACGTATGCATTCACCACTGCGAGCGGGCATGTGGGGATGGGGGTGCTTTCAATTTTTTTCATTATTTTTTTTCCACTTTTTATATTTTTTCGTTATAATTTTTATCTTTATCGCAAGCAATATAAACATCTCTTGTGATAGCAATGCTGCACGATAGGTTCTCTTTATGGAGAAATCAATACGACCCCAAATCTTTTTTCTAATCTTAAAAGCAAAAGGTCAAAAAAAAAAAATTTTGGCAGTAAGTTCACCTCTTCATTAACCTGCTGCCGACTGCCCGCCGCAGATTTACTGCGGAAAGGTGGCTCGGCTGCGCGAACCAACGTAACTGCCCCCTAGCTCCACGCAGGTGCTTTCCGTCCCCGCAATGTTCTGATTGGGTTCAGAACCAATCAGTCATCAGGTCCAGACCAATGATTTTTGGCCTGGACCTGGTGATTGGTTCTGACCAATTGCAGATTGTCCTGTGCCTGTGTAATGTAAACACAGGCACAGGAAATGATGCAATCTTCTCTCCCGGAGCCCTTTTCGGTTCCAGCGTGAGAAGAGAGAACATCTACTGTTAGTACACAAGCACTACACTGACACCAGTACACATAGGCACACCTTTAACCCCCTGATCACCTCCAGTTAACCCCTTTCACTCCCTCTCACAGGGTACACTATATACAGCATACAGATAATTTACAGATCACTTGTGACTTCAGTTAGTGGTAGTTAGAGGCAGTCCCAGATAGGTTTAGGGTACCCGCCATTTATCCCCTAATAAAGGTTTGACCCCCTGATCACCCCATTAACCCCTTCATTGCCCTAATACAGTGTCACTATTAGGCCTCTTGCACACGATACTCCTGTTTGAGCATTTCGCGGCTTGAAAATGCTCAGTACAGCTTTTTGAGCTAAAATAAAGCCCATTAATTGTAATGTGCCTATGCACACAGGGGCGTAAACAAGCGCTGTGCATTCTTCAGTAAGAACAAAATAGAAAAATCGGCATTTTTGGTCAGTAATTTAAGCCTCAATGCTCGCAAATACTCACAAATACTCGCGAATACTCGCAAATACATACAAGAAAAAGGTCTTGAAAAAAGTAGATGCTCAAACAGGAGTATCGTGTGCAAGAGGCCTTATAGTGTACAGATCTTTTTCTGATCACTGTATTAGTGTCACAGGTGACATCAGTTAGCGCTAACGTTAGTTAGCGTCAATACAGGATAGCGTCAGATTGCCCCCCTCACTGAGTGTGTGGAGGAGAAGGTGACCGGGCACAGAGCTCCTTTTACTTCCGCCTTCCCATCACACACTTCATAGAGTCGGGACTCAGTCTGCACTATTGTCCACCCTTATTCTTTGAGGTACTTTGGAGATGGTTTGGAGTGTTTCAGTTTGGATAATTTCAGTGTTATGTCCTTTGGCTTTTCCTGGCTGATATATCTGGGAGATTCATACGCCTGATTTGACCACTCAGCGGGTCAACTGTTTCTGGTAAGAAATTTGTGAGACTGCCACGATTGGGTGTATACTCCTCCTAAATTTAATCACTGGTATCCGGGACTTTGCTCTGGCTCTCCCCTCTTCATTACCTTCATATGGGACAATTATTTTGGACTGTATCACAATTTATTGGACGTTTATATTTACAATATTATATTTAATATTTTAATTTTTGGCGCTGCTTTTACCTTTTTTTATTTATGCTATAAGTTTGTAATCCACTTATTTAGCTGGCTGCCTTATTCATTTATCACATACGGTTCATATGTTCTCCTCCTAAGCGCAGATATCACCACCCTCTTTCAAAGCAATTTATATGCCGATCAATTCATCCCCGCAAATCCAAATTTGACCCTTGCCAGAGAATTTGCATGGAAACGTATCACTGTTTCCAAATTTAAACCCTTTCTGGGCCTATCTCTCATCATGGGCCTTAATAAAAAGAGTGAGAGAGAGTCATATTCATAGAGTCATATTGATCCACTGACACAATTCATCATATGCCCGTGTTCTCTGCTGCCATGGCAAATCGATACAATCCAATTTTGGGGTTCATTCACTTCAGTGTAGCTTCACATGTAGTTTCTGGATTTATGAAGGAAAAGATAGCAATGTGGAGCCCCCCATCTGCCCAGACTACATGGGGAGCAGCGGCAAGCGTGGATGACCACAGAACTTTTTTCTGGGGGGGGGGGGGCATCATTTTAAGGTCAGCCATGCTCCACCCCTTTTCAACAATGTCATGAAGGGGAGGGGCTTAGTCATTATACTTATTTTGAGTGTTTATTTTTAAAGAGCAAACAGCAGCATTTATTTTTAAAGCATTTGTTTACCTAAAAAGACCCTTTTCCCTTAAAGCATGTTATACAGCACAGTGCTTTGCTGTGTAATTTGGCCCCTTCTATCGCCTAAAATACCTGGCTAATCCTACCTGGCTATGTCCTCCCCTCTGTAAACTGACCATGGTATACCATGGCTGCTGAGCCCTGACACTGTGGTCAGTTTACGTGCCTCTGTCATCTGCAGCCCTCCTGTCCTTCTCTGTACTCTTTCCCCCCTCTTTCCCTGCCTGTCTGCTCCTGTGTCAGTGCCTGCCCCCCCCTCTCCTTCTACTGCTGTAGTTTTGTTTAAAGTTTCATATCTGGTCTACAGTCTGTTTAATAATCCTGTGTGCCCCTGTGTCTGTGTTTTATAAAAATAAGCCATGCTTTACAAGTTTTCAGAGCGCCACTCGCCGCTCACGTGACCCGCCACCTCTCTCTTCCTCTCCCCCTCCCCTCCTCCTCCCCTCTCGACTGACATCAGTAAGGAATCCTCGGCCCCGCCCGCTGCAGGCAGTTGTCAGATGGGGAGAGGAGAGCTGACGGGTCATGTGAGCGGTGCTTGGCCCTCTGAAAACTAGTAAAGAATGGCTTATTTTTTTAAAACACAGGACTATTAAGCAGACCAGACAGGATGGTATAAAGTGGCTTAACAACCACTTAAAAGGGGAAGTTGAGATTCCAGGGGGGGGGGGGGCGCCATCATTTGACCCCCCCCCCTGCCCCTACCTGCGGATGCCCATGGCGAGATTGTTTGGGACTTGGTGTCACCCTTATTCAGAAAAGGGGTACCATTTATACGTGGACAATTATTGCCACTTTTTAGTCACCTTTTTGATTTTGGAATTGGCGCATGTGGCACCGTGCGACTTAATCACATTGTATTAGTGGAAAGTCCATTTAAATACGACCACTGATCTGTTCTACTCAACTGTCCGCTGCAGCAGCCAATTGTACCAGATGGGGATGAGTATGATTTATATTGTGGTGATAGAAGAATTTGCTTTTTATGAGTAATTGATGGTGAAGAAATTGGCATTGATTGTTAAATTATATTTTAAATGGCTTCTTTTTATTTTAGGTGTCTTCTCTTGAGAAAAGTAGAATGGGAGAGGTATCTGGAGAGGTGGATTGAAGAGAACCGGTTCCATTCATCCTTTTCTTAATATAAGACCAAAGATGATCAGAGGGTCACTGCACTGAAAATTGAGGTTTACAACTTCAGACAAAACTTTATTTTTCTAGTGTAGTGGAGGGTTACATACTATTTCATGCTTTTATTGTTATTAGTACCCCCACTGCGGGAATTTGAAATCTCCATTAGTCCTAATGACCATTGCCATTGGGAGAGAAAGTGATGGGAAATCCAAAATGTAAGGGCCTGTGCACATTGGTGTGTGGAGATAAGGGACTCACATTTATTGTTAGGTATTCATGTGTTACATTAGGCAGCAGATTTACTTTGCAGAATCTGCCAATGCACCACGTTCTTTCTTGTCCATTGAGGGACACAAGAAGTTCTTCACCCCTGGGTTATACTGCCACCTAGTGGATGATGTGACACAGTCTTTTCTTTAGCTCTGCTGTGTTAAAAGACTTGCCTTTCTGATACTACCCTTTTTTGATTAGATTTTTTTTGCCTCTTCAATCAAGACCCTTCTCTAAATTGCTTCTGGAGCCTTATGTGTTAGTTTGCGTCTGGTGCAGTCATCCTCAGCCTGGCTTTTGGAGTACTGTGTTCAGACCCTGCTGTACTGTATGCAGAGATAGCCTGGAAGTGACCATCAGGCACTGAGTTCCACATGGTGCAATTTCCAGAACTCCGCTCTACTAAATGTTGGCTGTGGAGAGCTGTCATGTCCAGGTTTTTCTCTAGGTACAGGGATTCATTATGGCTATGCTTGCTAACATTAGTCCCAAAGTACCCCCAACAAGCCATGTTTTGAAAATTTCCGGTAGCGATCATTTAGATGTGCACCAGCCTATGCCACCCCTCTGAAAAGCAATCCATTGATCACTTTTCAAAGAGTGGTTACTAGGTGACTAGGAGGCGATATGTCATTTCCTCTCTGCCTGTTTTAAACCTAAAAAGCCCAAACTACCTTGAATTGATTGGGTTTGGTGACAGGTGGTTTCATTTTTACTATGGCACATATACAATTCTAAGAACCTGCATGTCCTTGTTTAGGTGGGCGAGCAGGGGTTGTCAAACTGTGGCTCAACTGCCTGCTTTACTACCCCCTTGCCACCACTGTGAATGACGCTGACCCTGTAAGACTCCTGGTGGCCACTTCATGGGCTCTTCCATATCCTTTGGATCTTCTTCTGTTCCGAGGAGTGATTTACCATCCTGAATGATGATTTTTCTACTGTAGGCAGCAGTATAACCCAAGAACGAAAGACTTTGTGTCCCTCAATAGACTACAAGAAAATGAGTACAAAAATCAATTTTTTTTTTTAATGGAGCACACCAGAATTGTGTTGCTGTGCGATTCTGAGGTGCATCAGGTTCCATTTAAAATCAATGGCACTTCAACCCATGTTCTATGCCATACCACGCTCTGCGGTAATGTGCTGTAAAAGCAAGTTATTTATTGTGTTTTTGTAACACAGTAGGGTAAATACTGTAGGCCCCAGTATGTGAATTTCCATAATTTGGAGCAGATTTCCAGGTACTTTATGCTATGTCTCTGGAACAGGAAGTGCAGGGAAATCTCCCTAATGGGGACACAGACAGAATTTAAAACCTGACATTGCTTCTAGCCCATTCACAGTCTATTCTAAAACCCATAATAAGCAAAGATTTGGCTGCAGTCACCCTATAAAGTGAACCTAGATATAATTTTATCTACTTATCTATATAAGGAAAATGGATGCATATAGATATGAATGTTAACATTTACTAGTATCGTACTACCAGTAAATCGTACTACTACCACCTCTGAAAATGTCTTCACTGTTCTTTCTCCTTACTACATGGAAACCATCTTTATTTAGGCATCATCCATGGTCAGCAAATGCTTCTGGAACTAAAACTAGCCATACACACACTTCTCTTGTTCAGTCTGCAGACTGAGCTAGAGAAATCTAAGAACTTTTTCCTTTCATTCTAAACAGCATGAATGGAGAGCAATCTATGCTGCTGGCTATTGTATTTAGGCATTGCTGCGGCTTCATTACCCCAAAAGTGATTGCATTTGATAGACCGAAATCAGAAATTTAATAGGCCTACATTCAAGATGCTAACATGTTAACCACTTAAGCCCCGGAGGATTTGGCTGCTAAACGACCAGGGGGTATTTTGCGATTCGGCACTGCGTGACTTTAACGGACTATTGCGCGGTCGTGCGACGCTGTACCTAAACGAATTTGGCGTCCTTTTTTTCCCACAAACAGAGCTTTCTTTTGGCGGTATTTGATCACCTATGCGATTTTTTGATCACGCGCTATAAACAAAAAAAGAGCGTAAATTTTGCAAAAATAGCAATATTTTTCCCTTTTTTTTATATGAAATTCCCCCCAAAAAAAATGTAAAAATCAAAATTTTTTAACATTTTCGGCCAATTTGTTTTATGCTACCTATGTTTGGTAAAAAAAAATCGCAAAAAGCATATTTTGATTGGTTTGCGCAAAAGTTATTGCGTTTACTAACTAAGGGAAAGATTTTTGTCATTTTTGTTGTTTTTTTTTTTAACGCGTAATGGCGGCGATCTGCGATTTTTTGCGGTACTGCGACATTGCGGCGGACAGATCGGACCCTTGACTGACATTTTTGACACTTTTGGGGTTACCAGTGACATTTCTACAGTAATCAGTGCTATATATATGCACTGTTACTGTAAAAATACACTGGTAGTGAAGGGGTTAACTTTATTTGAGAGGGAGGGGCTGTGTGTGTCCCTAGGGGCGTGATTCTAACTGTGATTGGCTGTGGCTTCAGCTGTATGCAGAGTGATCAACGGATCTACATAGTAGATCCATATGATCATCTCTCATACAGAGGGGAGAATGACAGGCAGCTTGTTTACACAAGCTGCCTGACTTTCTCCCTCTCCCCCGCCGATCGCAGAGTGGCCGGCGGACATCGGGTCCGCCGGTCACACGCGCGGGGGGGTCCGTGACCACGCGGGAGCGCGCCTCCGGCGGCGCGCGCTCGCTCCCTAGACCCTCACAAGCTAGTGACGTAGCCCTACGTCACTTTGCCTGTGAGGGGCTGACCGCCGCCGTAGATAGTCGTGCGGCGGTCGGCAAGTGGTTAAGATGTTTAAGATGCTGGCTCAGATATAACACAATCCTATAAAATTGCTTTGGCTTGCTGCTGTGTGCCTTGGCTGGAGGTTTATTTGCTATACCTTTACTTAGCTGTGTTTCAAAACTTTTGTATTTCTGCAGCTGAATGTCCTGTACCCTTTTTTCCCAATGTTAAAAATTAATAAAATTGAAAATTGTCAGTTCTCAAAAAAATTCCTTTGGCTGCCAGTAACGTTTATGTCCTTTGTTATGTACACACATAGCTTCATACACCTCAGCAAACTCCTGCTTCCTCTCCGAGACCAACCAGCATACAATCCATCATCCACAACTACTTCATGAGCTGCCTCTCATTCTATGACCTTCCAGCATAAAAATCCATCACAATCTCACACAAGATCGCCACATTGGTGCCACCTTGCGACCTGCCACTGAACAGTAGGAAAAAGTTTAGGTGGCCATAGACGGTTTGAATCTTGGCAAGTTCAGCAGGGACCGTCTGAGATTCGATCCATGCATGGGCAGGCTTTTGTATCCAAGGCAATCCATCAATCAACTTGGGTACAATTAGCATGTTGGATTTTCATATGCAATTATTGGACTGCTAAAGCCGCTGGGAACCTCTTACTGTGATCAGTGATGGATCTCTAAAGCTGCCACTGGAAGAACTATAGGGACACTGCTAGATGATCTGTGCAGCAGGTACTATGGAGAAATGAATCCTTGGTCTCTTATAAGATTGCTTTCCAATAAGAGAGGGAGTCAGCCTGACAACAGGTGAGACCCTCAAACAGACTTCTCTCTCCCTGTGGAAAGCACTCAGATAAGAGACAAGGATCGCTCTTGCCAACCCCCTTGTGACTATAGGATAGAGGATTTCCTGCTGTCACAGAAAGCAGGGGCCAGATACATTTCCAGTGCTTCTGTTGTGAAATTTGAGGACTAATTTTACTTCTGCTACACAGATCATCTAGCAGCATCCCAGTGCTTTTTCAGCGGCAGCTTAAGCAGTCCTTCCGCTATCACATTGAGGGGTCCCAGTGGCTTTAGTGGTCCACCCAGTGTCAGTTCACACTGCCTCTGCTTTTGGACTTCTGTCTATCCTAGCCCCTGTCCTCTACTAGCTGGCCACCCATGAAATGCGTTGATCCATCCAGCTTTTGAGCTTTTGTGAGTGCAATACTTTTGTTTTTAAACATTCTATTAATACATTTTCATGCTACACCAGATGTGGTGCCCCTCTCTCCTTCACTTACCTCTCTTTCAGTGACAATGCTCCCCAGCTTAATTCAGAGGAGGCAGCCTAATTAGCCAGTCAGATTTTCATAGTTTAGTATCAGCAATATCTGTTTTTTATGTGTATGTTCATTTATATCTTCTGATTTTCCACCTACTTATCCCTATATTTTTTTTCTAAAACTTGTTTATTAAGAAAAACATGTACAAGATGCATATGCCGTATACATATATATTACATGTAAACATAGGTTAGAACAATCAGAGCAAGTGCAACAGCAACATTTGTGGACTTGTATTGTTGAAGGTACATGTTCATCCATCTGGCAATAATTAACAGGCTGGCATTGGAAAGAATGGACTGACGAAGCTGATTAGTCAGCGAAATGCATTGACGGTGTAACGTGAGAATTACCTACCCCGTGAGAAAAACCTACCTTCGTCACTTCCGGCCAGGAACAGCTGAGCAGCGCAGCAGTGCGCATGCTCACAGCCCCGGATACCTAATGAAAGAGCTGAGGACCTGACTAGTGCGCATGCGCACTAGTAGGAAATTATCACGGTGTCCGTGAAAAAAACCTACCCACGCCACGCTTACATTAAAACAAGTGTGCTGCAATATAAGTCATCTCCGCTCCTGTCCCTGTCACTCCCCTGATCTTGGCTAGTAAATATAAAAGCGGGTCTCTGCTCCGTGATTTATGTTCTCATACACCCGCCGCCGCTTTTATATTTACTAGCCGAGATGAGGGAAGTGACAGGGACAGGAGTGGAGATCACTCGCAATGGAGCACAGCTGTTTTAATGTAAACGCCGAATGACATACACTGCCGTGCAACCGGAAGTGACGAGGGTAGGTTTTTCTCACGGGTAGGTAATTCTCACGGAACAACGGCACACCACCTGTCTGCTGTGTCTCACCTGAGCTCTCGTCAGCCTGGAGCATGAGAGGTCGAGATTGAATGTCAGCCTTTGAGCTATTTGGAGATGCCATGGACTCTGCAGTTTTTCGGTACTGATCTACCATACATTTGCTGATCCGTCCACTATGATTCCTGTGAGGTACCTTCATTTTTAGTGCTTCTCTTTTTGTGTGCATGCCCTACGGGCTCTGCATCGACCCCCACCACCTCTATTCCTGGAGTGTTCACTCGGCCATTTGATCCAGGGCCAATTCCAGTGTCAGACTCTGTACATGTGCCTGCAATGGTGAATATATCTTTTATTCCAGCCCTGGAGACCCACACTGAATGGTTCCATCTTCAGTGCTATTAGTGATAACTTTGCATCATTGTATCCTGTGAGTTACAACTTTCCAGTTTCTGCTAATATTCAGAAGCAGTATAGCTCTAAGTGTGTGGTCGTGACTTTGAAATATTTGCTTTCCAATTTTGGAGACCCGCATTGAGTGGATGCAGAGGCGTAACTAGAACCTTCAGGGCCCCGATGCAAGAAACCATCAAGGGCCCCCCAGACCCCTGGCCGGGGCCCTTCCCTTCAAGCCCGGGGCTCTTCCCACTAATCCTGGGGCTCTTTACTCTCATTGCATGGCCTTTTATTATGGTCCCGCATCAGGATCCTTTCACAAGTTCTGCAGTGGGCCCCCTTCCTGCAATCTTGGGGCCTCCCCACAGTGGTGAAATGCCAGGGCCCGGTCGCAAGTGTGACCTTTGAGATCCTAGAAGTTCACCCACTGGTTTGCTACCGGGCCCCCTGGAGCATGGGGCCCGGTAGCGATTGCAACCCCTGCAACCCCTGTAGTTACGCCCCTGAGTGGATGCACTGATCTGCGGAGGTTTTCTGTTACTCACTATATTGCACCTATTTACGTGCTGATCTATGACTCCTGCTGCATCAGGTGCTACATGATTGCTACACATTTACCGGCCTCCGAAGTATATACTGGATCACTCTAAAGTGTTTGGGCTGTTCGATGGAAGCAAATTATTGAGAAGCACTCTCTCTCTCTCTCTCTGGCATGCAATTTTCCAAAGGTACCCCGCTGGACGCTATGGACGGTATCAGTTTTCATCATTAATTGACTCTGTTGTGTCCTTTTCAGCTCCGTAGCTCATTGGCTTTAGCACTTGTGGAGGGATTTATCTCTCCATGTGGGACATCATTCTCTTCATTCCATTTAGAGTATCGGTTCCTTGTTGTGCCTCTCAGGAGGAACTGGTTATATGAATACACTGTTTATTGCCTAGTTCACACCTACCCAATTCATTTATTTATTATATGGATATTGGAATTATTTATGTGATTATGCTAGGCTCCTTTCTGTCTATCACTGGAATTGTTAGAGCCCCCTCTTTTTATGCCCTTTCTCTTTTGAGATATGGCTTTGCTGTGCATTTCCTGCTTAATGAGGTAATGCTTTACTTCCAGTGTTAAGACAGGCTCCATTTAGTTGGCTGTCTTACCACACCCAGACAGTACTGGTCCCTTGCCGAATTGGTTGGGATGCGCAATTTTGGTCTGCCTGTGTGTGTGTATCTATTCAGCGGCTATTCATCATCTTTAGCTCAGTGCCTGGATCCTTCACTGGTTCCAGCCGATGTCCATCCTTGCATGTGTAAGGGTCCTGACACTGATTGGCTTTGTGTGATAGCCCTGGTTTGACCCAAGATTTTGATTTGATTATCTTAGTTATGAATTATTCCATATATGCTCTTTTGGTGGTTCGCAGCAGTATTTGTGTGGGGTGCATGTGTTCTTGTTTTTAATGACTATATAGTCTGTTTTTTTACTGTGATCAAGGGGAAGGTTCGGTTCCTTTTTTTCTTTCACATTGGATTACATTGTATTTCTAATAAATTATTGTCATTTTGATATATTTCCGTGTCAGTATTTTTTGTTAGGGAACTATTTCATCTATACCCCGTTAACTCTTGTATGGTGCTTTAGGGCCTTCCCCCTCTTTGGTTCTGGTTGTCCCTGTTTTTTCTATATGCCTTTTACCATTAAGAGTATCACTCATTTGCGCTCTACAATTGACACCGTTGTGAGTGAAGGGGTTTACCAGGAGACCTCTATTTACACAATTTCCTAATTATGTGTCCGTGGTACTGCTATTTGTGCTTGTGGCTTTCCACTTTTTTCTTTTTTTGTTAGTGGCATTGGAACGAAACAACAGTTAAAAAAAAGAGTATTTCAACACGTCTACTGAATTACTTCCCGGTCAGGAAAGCCCAATTAGCCCCCCGAAATTTCAAATAAAGTCCAGAATATTCACAAACATCTTGAGTAATGTCACCCATACAATGTCTACTAATGTGATGAGGAGCTACTTGGCAATTGATGCAGGGAATCATTGGTATCTTGCAAATCCAACCAGAGTCCCCAGATCTTGGTGAACGTTGCCGGGCAACCCCTAGCCTCGTACGTTCGCTTATATATTGGGAGGTTTTGATTAACTAGGCATTTCCATAAATCAATGGTTGGGATTCTGACCTAGTCCAGTACAATACAATTACCTTTCTGGCATAGTACAGTAGTAGTCGTAAAAACACTTTAGTTTTGTTAGGAAAATCAACATCCTCAAACCCCCCCAGAAGGCACCATTTAGGAGTACAAATATTAGAGAGCTCAAAGGCTCCCGAAATGAATGCAGTCACTGCTGACCAGAAGGGTCTGACCATAATACATGACCACACCATGTGCAGGAAGTCACCTTGCTCTCTGTCACATTTATGGCATATGGGGGAAGACCCTTCTACACATCAAGAAAAGACTTTTGGAAGTAAAATATGTGTGATGATGTAGATATTGTAGCTGAATCAATTTATCTCTGGATGAAATTACTGTGTCTGCTGGATATTTCGTTTTTTTTTTTTACTGGTCTTGATTAAATTTTGATTGCATATCACCATTATCGTTTTCCTTTATTCACAAGATCTTTACACTGCAAGCTTATCATAGATGGAGCAATTTTCTTTTCTGCAACCACATGTTGATGGAGGAATCCCTTCCACAAAGGCATTGTGTTCTCCCAGTGGGAGGAGCCATCCCCACACGGTGATTACTGCCAGTGGCTGTAATAGCTGACAGGCTGGTTGTACCCAAGTTGATCAATCAACTTGGGTACAATCAGTCTGCCCATACATGGTGCAAGTCTCGGCTGAACCGGCCGAGATTCGAACACTCTATGGCCGACTTTACACACAAATTATTATCTTTTTTGGAGCTCCGTAACAGGTTGTGCACTTTTTGTTTCTTGTTAGACTTCAGTTTGAAGTAAAGCTTGAGGTGTACACATGTTGTTGGGGGTAGTGGGTATTTGGCTTTTATCTAACCCCTCCAATGATTAACAAATCTCTGTTGTAATGTTATAGGCTAAGTTCAGTTTTACAGAAAAAATAATTACGCATATATTTGCAGGGAAAATAAAGGATGTGGATTTGTTATCTTTTCTTGCAGTAGCCTGGAAAGTATTGCATCGGTGATCAATAGATCATGGGTGCAATGTCAGGCTCCTGCAGACATGTCCTCCAGGTTTCAGCCCGTTCCTCTGTACGGACTTTCTGTTTTATAGCTGGAGGGCATGCCAGTAGAGTACAAGAAAGCTCATCTGCGCCCCTGTTAGCCTATTGAAACTCCAAGTCTATTTTCAGCAGATGGTTTATTCATTCACCGGAATCTGCGACTGAATGACACGGCTGTGTGGGTAGAGTCCCGCACAGCCATGCGGTTTCAAAAAGGGACAGCGGGTTTGGGGAGAACACCACCCCGCTCACTGTCACAGGGAGGAGGGATCAGGGGAGAGAGGGCAGTAGAAGCTGGAACATGTTACCTGTTCTACCCTGAATAGAGGAACCTGTAATATTGTCCAAAGGGGATTTTATCCTTTAAACCTTAGCAATCCATTAGGATTTATTTATTTATTTTAATTTCTGCTTCCACAACTTCATTTTATTAATTATTACTTACCTTTTTAAAGTGGTTTTAACGGCTGAAGGTTTTTATCTTCATGCATACTATGTGCATTCATTGTGCAGGTTCTTCCTCAGCCCCCCATTACTTACCTAAGCCTGATCTCAATCCTGTAATGTGCAGGAAAGTGGAGGCTCACCCATGTCTCTCGCTCCTCACTGGCTGAAATGCAGAAGCCATTGGCTCCCACTGCTGCCAATCACAGCCAGTAAGGAGGGAATGGGGGTGGGGCTGAACCACACTTACTGTGTCTTATGGACACAGACAGCGGGGCTCAGAAGCGAGCGCGTGTAAATCCGGCCATAGAGGGTTCGAATCTCAGTCGGTTCAGCAGAGACCAGCCGAAATTTGAACCATGTATGGGCAGGCTGATTGTACCTAAGTTGAGTGATCAACTTTGGTACAACCAGCCTGTCAGCTATTACAGCCACTAGCAGTAATCACCGTGTGGGGATGGCTCCCCCTACTGGGAGGACACAATTACTTTGTGGAAGGGATTCCCCCATCAACACGTGGTTGCAGGAAAGAGAATTGCTCCATTTATCACCGGCTTAAGCCATCCTGCAGTGTATAGATCTTATGAAGGAAAATGATAGATATGCAAACGAAAATCAATCAAGACCACGAAAAAATAAAAATATATATATATATTTCCAGACACAGTAATTTCATCCAAAGATAAATTGATTCAGTTACGATATCTACATCACACATATTTTACTCCCAAAAGGCTTTTCTTGAAGCTGCCTGCTATGGGGGCACTCAAACATGCTAGTTTCTGAGCCCTGCTCTCTGTGTCCATAAGACACAGTAAGTGTGGCTCAGCCCTGCCCCCATTCCCACCTCACTGGCTGTGATTGGCAGTAGCCGAAGCCAATGAGAAACGAGAGACATGGGTGAGCCTCGGCTTTCGTGCACATCACTCAATTGAGATCAGGCTTAGGTAAGTAATGGGGGGCTGACTTGGAACCTGCAAACTGAATGCACATAGAATGCATGAAGATAAAAAAACCTTCAGCCTTGAAAACCACTTTAAAAGGTAAGTAATAGTTGATAAGGAAATGAAGTTGTGGAAGCAGGAGAGAGTGAGGCAGAGCGCCAGCGGGCGACCCAAGAAGAGGAGGATCGGGGATGCTTTGTGCAAAACCAAGCGGCTTGTGATGGGGGCGCCCAGAGTGCCAGCAGGGGACCATTAAACAGAACAGTTATATATAACATTATTTAAAACAAAAAACTGATTTTATAAACCTTTTAATGATACTGAATGTGACTACATTTGTGAATTTGGCTGTTGCCTTTATTGAGAAGACCTGGTTTCTAACTGTAACCTCAGACGTGCGTTACCAAAAAGCAGCCTGAGAGCCACCCTGCAGATGGATGGAAAGCGTGGAATTTGTGACTTTTATTGTATTTTTTAGTGACCTTTCTGTAAACGTAATAACCATTACTGCTGATAAGCTTAGGCCCATTCTGACCAGTTATTACGAACACAAGACCTTGCCCCCCAGAAAAGACACACAGACTTGTTTAAATTAGAATTAGGGCAAGGCCACAGCTTTATTGAACTTACCAACTGTAAAAATAATAAATTACCACATAACGATGCTATTAGGTTTTGTAGGGGCCTGCTTCTTGTTCGAGTGGCCCTTGGCTGGCATGGATGGATCAGGGCTGGCTCGGTAAAGAAAGTTTGTAACGCCATGGGTAGCTGGTCAGTTTCCACTGTCAGGGAGGCCTCGTATTCTTCCGGTAACCTCTATTATCCAGGTCCTCTAACTTTCTCTGTAGTTCAATGAGCTGGCGAGAATACAGGAGAGAGTCTTCTTGAATGTCCCTGATGTCTTCATAATGGTGACCCACTTTCTCTTCCACCTCCAGGGGTGGTCTGCTACCCCTCTGAGCTAAACAAGGCAGATCACTGTTCTGACAAGGGAGAATAGGGAGATCTTGTGTTCCTGCTAAGCAGGAACATGGTTCTCTCTCTTCCCCCAGTCAGACCATCCCCCACACAGTAAGCACCCCATAGGGACACATTTAACCCTTTGATTGTCCCTGATGTTAACCCTTCCCTGCCAGTGTCATTAGTACAGTACCAGTGCATATTTTTAGCACTGATCACTGAAATAATGTCACTTGTCCCTAAAAAATTGTCAAAAGTGTCAGGTATCCGATTTGTCCACCGCTATGTCGCAGTCCCGGTAAAAATCGCTAATCCGAAATAAAAATTCCATATAAATATCCCATAGTTTGGAAACACAATATCTTTTGCGCAAACCAATCAACATACGCTTATTGGGATTTTATTTGTTTTACCAAAACTATGTAGAAGAATACATGTTGGCCTAAATTGATGAATAAATTCTATTTTTTTCCATTTTTTTATTGGATATGTTTTATAGCAGAAATTAAAAAATATTATTTTTTTTTTTTTCAAAATTGTCACTCATTTTTTGTTTATAGCACAAAAAAAAACCCACAGAGGTGATTAAATACCACCAAAAGAAAGCTCTGTTTGTGGGGAAAAAAAGACAGAAATTTTAGTTGGGTACAGCATTGCACGACCGCTTAATTGTCAGTTAAAGTAACGCCGTGCCGTATTGCAAAAAATGGCCTGGTCATTAAGGGGGTAAAACCATCTGGGGTTGAAGTGGTTAAAGAGGAACTTCAGAGGTAGTGTTCTGCAATACAAAGCCTGCCTGCTCACTGATTGTGGCAATGGGCCTTTAGGTCCACATTAAAGCAGAGCTCCACCAAAAAGTGGATCTTTCACTTATCTGTCTCCTCTCCCCCTCCGGTGCCATGTTTGGCACCTTTTTGGGGGGGGGAGCGGGTACCTGTTTTTACCTGTCCCCACTTCCGTCGGAGCTCGCCACGGCGAGGTACATCAGAAGTTTGGCCCCCTCCTCCTCCTTCTTCTGCTGCCGGGCCAGTAAGCGAGTGCAGCGGACACCGGAGCTTGATTTGGCTGCTCAGCATGCACCCAAGTGTTTCCATGTGTAAAGGTAACCTGAAGGAATAACGTTTTTTTTTGTCATTGGGGTCAGCACCTCATTTATTCGCTCAGCAGATGCGCTTTTGCCGAGCATTAAGAGAGCCCAACACTCCCCTTTCTAGACGAGCACCCAAAAAGCTTGGGTCGCCATAAAGCCCCTTTCATTTTTAAAAGCCCCAGATAGTCCTAAAAGCACTTCTGTCTATTAAAAAAAAAAAAACATCAAGCCTTCAAGACCTTATTCAAATACAGTTTTAGTATTTTTTCTTTAATTATGACAAGTAGATTGGGACCCCGGTTTAGTACCATGCACAAGTAATTTTTAAAAAAAATGTCCACATCCCTGGGAAACAGTTTTCTTTGTGCTCTGTTCACACCATACATGTGCAGTGCTGTGCAGTAAAGTGCAGCTAAAAGGACATTGTATGAACAAGGCCTAAATGATAAAAATAAAAAAATCTAGCCTCTTCCTCACCATATAGTTGGCTAATCAACCTTCTTTTTCTTTTTGAGAGGTGTTTTAAAAAAAAAAGAAAGAAAAAATCCGGCCTCCTCCTGCCCTTATAGCCGGCCAATCATGCTCCATTTTCTTTTTGAGAGATGTGTTTAAAAAAAAAAAATCTGGTCTCCTCCTCCCCTTATAGCCGGCCAATCACGCCCCTTTTTGTGAGATGTGTTTATAAAAAAAATCCAGCCTCCTCCTCCCCTTATATTTGGACAATCATGCTCCTTTTATCTTTTTGAGAGATGTGTTTAAAAAAAAATCTGGCCTCCTCCTCCCCTTATAGCCGGGCCAATCACGCTCCTTTTTGCGAGATGTGTTTAAAAAAAACAAAATCTGGCCTCCTTCTCCCCTTTATAGCCAGCTTATCACGCCCCTTTTTGTGAGATGTGTTTTAAAAAAAAAAAATCCGGCCTCCTCCTCCCCTTATATTTGGACAATCATGCTCCTTTATCTTTTTGAGAGATGTGTTTAAAAAAAAATCTGGCCTCCTCCTCCCCTTATAGCCGGGCCAATCACGCTCCTTTTTGCGAGATGTGTTTAAAAAAAATCTGGCCTCCTCCTCCCCTTATAGCCAGCCAACCACGCCCCTTTTTGTGAGATGTGTTTTAAAAAAAAAACTCCGGCCTCCTCCTCCCCTTATATTTGGACAATCATGTTCCTTTATCTTTTTGAGAGATGTGTTTTTAAAAAAAAAAATCCGGCCTCCTCCTCCCCTTATAGCCGGGCCAATCACGCTCCTTTTTGCGAGATGTGTTAAAAAAAACAAAATCTGGCCTCCTCCTCCCCTTATAGCCAGCCAATCATGCCCCTTTTTGTGAGATGTGTTTTTTAAAAAAAATCCGGCCTCCTCCTCCCCTTATATTTGGACAATCATGCTCCTTTATCTTTTTGAGAGATGTGTTTTAAAAAAAA
Source organism: Pelophylax lessonae (assembly GCF_965119305.1). NCBI lineage: Eukaryota > Metazoa > Chordata > Amphibia > Anura > Ranidae > Pelophylax > Pelophylax lessonae. The sequence continues at coordinate 41,203,745 of NC_138777.1, read as the reverse complement.
AAAAATCCGGCCTCCTCCTCCCCTTACAGCCGGGCCAATCACGCTCCTTTTTTGCGAGATGTGTTTAATAAAAAATAAATCTGGCCTCCTCCTCCCCTTATAGCCGGGCCAATCACGCTCCTTTTTGCAAGATGTGTTTAAAAAAAACAAAATCTGGCCTCCTCCTCTCCTTATAGCCAGCCAACCACGCCCCTTTTTGTGAGATGTGTTTTAAAAAAAAAAATCCGGCCTCCTCCTCCCCTTATATTTGGACAATCATGTTCCTTTATCTTTTTGAGAGATGTGTTTAAAAAAAAACAAAATCTGGCCTCCTCCTCCCCTTATATTTGGACAATCATGCTCCTTTATCTTTTTGAGAGATGTGTTTAAAAAAAACAAACTCTGGCCTCCTCCTCCTATTATAGGCGGGCCAATCACGCTCCTTTTTGCGAGATGTGTTTAAAAAAACAAAATCTGGCCTCCTTCTCCCCTTTATAGCCAGCTTATCACGCCCCTTTTGTGAGATGTGTTTTAAAAAAAAAAAAATCCGGCCTCCTCCTCCCCTTATATTTGGACACTCATGCTCCTTTATCTCTTTGAGAGATGTGTTTTAAAAAAAAAAATCCGGCCTCCTCCCCTTATAGCCGGGCCAATCACGCTCCTTTTTGCGAGATGTGTTTAAAAAAAAACAAAATCTGGCCTCCTCCTCCCCTTATAGCCAGCCAATCATGCCCCTTTTTGTGAGATGTGTTTTTATAAAAAAATCCGGCCTCCTCCTCCCCTTATATTTGGACAATCATGCTCCTTTATCTTTTTGAGAGATGTGTTTAAAAAAAACAAAATCTGGCCTCCTCCTCCCCTTATAGGCGGGCCAATCACGCTCCTTTTTGCGAGATGTGTTTAAAAAAACAAAATCCGGCCTCCTCCTCCCCTTATACCTGGACCAATCACGCTCCTTTGCCTCCTTTTGGCTGTGGGAGCTTCTCCTTTTCCCCTGGTGCTGACTCCTGGGTTTTTCTCTTTTGGACGCCGCAAATTGATTGCAGTCAGTGCTATCCTGGTGGGGTGGGGAGTCTGGTGGGGTCCCTCCCGCTCTCTGCTGCAGGTTGTGCGGTGCTGTTTGCTGGCGACCTGGTGGTGCTACCAGTGTGGTGGCGGTGTCCCTTTGCAGTGCTAGACACTGTGGGGGTCCCCCTATTTATTGATGGTGTTTCTGGAGCATGTTTACCCACCTGACTCCCTCTCAGAGGCTGCAGGTCCCTTCGGGGTCCCAGCCATCCATTGATGCACTGACGGCGGTCCTGGAGTCCTTTGTGTCCTGGGTGGAGATAGCTTTTGGGCGGCGGGCTAGCAAAAAGCATCCCCCGCCTTCCCCTGCTTCATCTGTCTTAATAAAATCCTGAATCTGATTCCGTTGCTGCGGACAGGGCCGGAATGGGAATAAAAACCAGCCCTGGAAATAATTTCATACCAGCCTCAGTGGCGTAGCGTGGGTTTTAAGCACTCAATGCAAGTAATTTGTGCCCCTAACCAGCAGATGTTTAGTGTTCTCTGGGTCCCTACCACTCATACAGAATTAAAACCCCTTATGGTACATTTTAGGATTTACCACTCCTCATTGTTCTCCTTTCTTTCCCCTTTATCTTTCTCTATCCTAATTTCTTGTTTCTTTTCCATCTCTCTCTCTCTCTCCCTTTTTCTTTGTTCCTCCCCCACTTTTCCTCTCTCTTTCATGTATTCTCTCTTTTTATTCTTTCTCTTACTCCTTGTTGGGGGAGGGGAGGCTGGGAGAGCGGGGTGCAGGCTCCAGGGACAGCACAGCTGGGAGGCCACAGGCTGATCCCCCCGCTATCTAATACACTGCTGACCCCCCCTCCCCGCGAACGAATACACTGCAGACCCCCTCCAAGCTATCTAATACACTGCAGACCCCCCTCCCCACTATCTAATACACTGCTGACCCCCCTCCCCACTATCCAATACACTGATGACCCCCCCTACCCACTTCCTAGTATATAATGCTGATCCCCCATCTCCCCCTAATACAATGCTGTTTCCCCCCTGGTCCTCTCACCCTAATACAATGCTGATCCCCCCGGCCCCCTCCCCCTAATACAATGCTGACCCCCCCTCCTCCTAATATAATGCTGTTCCCCTGGCCCCTTCCCCCTAATACAATGCTGATCACCCCCCTCCTCCTAATACAATGCTGTCCGTCCCTCTCCCTAATACAATGCTGATCCCCCCCTCCCTCCCCCTAATAGAATGCTTTTCCCCCAGGCCCCCTCTTCCTAATACAATGCTGACCACTCCCTTCCCCCTAATACAATGCTGTTCCAATCCCCTTAATACAATGCAGACCCCCCCTCCACCTAATACAATGCTTTTCCCCCCTTGCCCCCTCCCCCTAATACAATGCTGATCCCCCCTCCACCTAATACAATGCGGCTCCCCCTTGCCTCCTCCCCCTATTACAGTGCTGATCCTCCTCCCCCAAATACAATGCTGATCCCCCCCTGTGCCTAATACAATGCTGTTGCCCCCTCCCCCTAATACAATACTGATCCCTTCCTCCCCTGCTAAACACCATTGTATTAGGGGGAGGGGGGACAGCATTGTATTAGGGGGAGGGGATGGATCAGGATTGTATTAGGGGGAGCGGAGGAGGGGATCAGCATTGTATTAGGGGGAGGGGGAATCAGCATTGTATTAGGGGCCCTAATACAATGCTGATCCCTTCCCCTAATACAATGCTGATCCCCTCCTCCGCACTCCCTAATACAATGCTGCCTGCCCCCCCCCCCCCCTCAAATGTAATACACAAGGTCAAGGTCCCTCCTTCACGACTCTTACCTGTACACTACAGGGCAGCTCAGCGCGCCGCCGGTCACCGGTGTCTGTGTGGGAGCCTGGGAGGGAACTTCAGGGAAGGGATGCCGCCATGCTGTACAGCCAGCCAATGACTAGAGATCCGCCGACTGCCGCCGTGCATCCGCCGGATATGACATCATGCCGCTCACATCCGGCGGCTAGCTCGACTTTGCATACCCAGCGGGGTGGGCCAGCGGCCGCGATTACAAAGGGGAGTAAAAACGTTCTTTCCGGCTATATCTCAAAGCGGCCCACCTGGAAATTTCCCAGTATGCCGGCAGGCCAGTCCAGCCCTGGCTGCGGACGTGGCCCACTTTGCAGGGTCTGCGGCCACCGTCCCCAAATTATCGGATAGTGAGGATAATTCCTCCACACCTTTGGCTGCGCACAAGAAGGCACTGGTGGACGCACTGATGGTATGTGTGCGTGAAACTTTAAAAATTGACACTCACAAACCATCTTACGCTGCAAATGTGTTTCCTTATCCCTTATCTCACTTGAGAGCTGCTGGTCCTTTCAGGATAAAATTTTAGAATGTAAACTAATGCCCTTGTCCCTGAAGGTGATTAGCTGTCATTGCCCACACAGCCAGTGCAACGGATCTGAAATCTATAGTTATCTTCCCCTTCTTCCTGTAGTGCTTCTGGGATGGATCAGGGTGATTCTGACTGGTTTGGTATGTTGGTAAATGTTAGTATTTTTATGGGGATATGCCCTTGGTGGTGCTGTTACTTTACAGCTTCCTCTCTTTGGTGTTTGAATTGCTGAGCGTGGAGCACTCAGTATTGATATAGATAGAAGTTGTCTTCAAAGTCTGTGAGGCTGCTTAAGTAGTTAGAGTTGTCTTTGATTAGAGTAATCGTGTACTCTAGCACCTCCTGCACCCGCTCATCTGGGTATCCTTGTATACCAGTGAGGGTGACAGTCTTGTCTGGGCAGACCACCCATTCAGCAGCTTTGACACAGCAGATGGCCTGCAGTGATGGAGGGACAGAGCAGTAATAGTACTCTGTCAGGCAGAGTTTAACAATTGCTTTTGCACATACCATCAGGATATGGTTCTCCTCCACTGTCTGTGCAGTGAGCTCTGCACTGGCCATGCGCTTCATGAGAAGATGCTGCAAAAAAAAGTTGGTGGTTGGAGCAATTAGCCGGTAGCTGAGTTTCCTCATGATTAATGCCTCCATAGTCCACATTGTGGTGTTGGTGAAATGTCTGCGACAACCCAGAATTATCTGGTCCAATTCTTCACTATATGTCTCTGATGTTTTTAAGGCAAGTACCATTGAGGTAATGGCCATAATGTTGTAGGTGCACCTCTCCACCCTGATGTTAAGTAGGAGCCTGTCCAGGTAGTTTATGGCCAGGCACAGGGACTCCAAGCTCAGGGAGTGCTTTGAGTGGGATTTGATAAGGCAGCGCACCATTTTTCTTCGGTCTTCTTCATCCAGTTCTGTACGACTAAGACAGTTCGCAGGTAGGAAGTAGAGTTCAACACTCCTCTTGCAAGCATAGTTTTCGTTTCCATATTCCATTACATACTGCAGGTCTCTTCTCAGGCTATGGAGGTTATATTGTCCCACACAAGGGTTCATTGAGCAGATAGGTGATTCATAAGGCTTCAGCTTTTTGAAAGTAGGTTTAACAGAAGGGGAACTAAACTGGCTAAATGTCCCTCGGTCGTCCATCTTTCTTTTGCTTGGCTGAGTGAACTCCTCTAGTTCAGATGTGAGCTCCTCTTCATCGAAATAGCTTATAGGACTGTTAGGCTGTGAGCTGCTAGAGGTGCTAGAGGTATCGGGCTGAACAGATGTGTCTTTATCGGAATAGGTCACTCGAGGTTTCAGCTGAAGTGTTCCAAACAGAAGGGATTCCTCTTCATCAGAATAGCTTACAGGACTGTTAAGCTGTGAGCTACTGGAAGAATCAGACCTACCAGATGTGTCTCCATTGGCAAAGGTCACTCGAGGTTTCGGCTGAAGTTTTAAAAGCGGAATGGTCACCTCTCCATCGGAAAAGATTTCGGAACTGTTCAGCTCTGAGCTTCTGGTTCCATCAGACTGAACAGATTTGTCTTCAAAGGAAAAAGTCACTGTAGTGCTCAGCTGAGATGTTTCAAGCTGAAAGGACTCATCTTCATCAGAATAGCTTACTGGGCTTGTAAGTTGCAAGCTACTAGAAGAATCAGACCTACCAGATGTGTCTCCATTGGCAAAGGTCACTCGAGGTGTCGGCTGAAGTTTCAAAAGCGGAAAGGTCACCTCTCCATCAGAAAAGATTTCAGAACTGTTCAGCTCTGGGCTTCTGGTTCCATCAGACTGAACAGATTTGTCTTTATCGGAATAGGTCGCTCGAGGTTTCAGCTGAAGTGTTCCAAGCGGAAGGGACTCCTCTTCATCAGAAAAGCTTACAGGACTGTTAAGCTGTGAGCTACTGGAAGAATCAGACCTACCAGATGTGTCTCCATTGGCAAAGGTCACTCGAGGTTTCGGCTGAAGTTTTAAAAGCGGAAAGGTCACCTCTCCATCGGAAAAGATTTCAGAACTGTTCAGCTCTGAGCTTCTGGTTCCATCAGACTGAACAGATTTGTCTTCAAAGGAATAGGTCATTGTAGTGCTTAGCTGAGATGTTTCAAGCTGAAAGGACTCATCTTCATCAGAATAGCTTACAGGGCTTGTAAGTTGCAAGCTACTAGAAGAATCAGACCTACCAGATGTGTCTCCATTGGCAAAGGTCACTCGAGGTTTCGGCTGAAGTTTTAAAAGCGGAAAGGTCACCTCTCCATCGGAAAAGATTTCAGAAATGTTCAGCTCTGAGCTTCTGGTTCCATCAGACTGAACAGATTTGTCTTCAAAGGAATAGGTCATTGTAGTGCTTAGCTGAGATGTTTCAAGCTGAAAGGACTCATCTTCATCAGAATAGCTTACAGGGCTTGTAAGTTGCAAGCTACTAGAAGAATCAGACCTACCAGATGTGTCTCCATTGGCAAAGGTCACTCGAGGTGTCGGCTGAAGTTTCAAAAGCGGAAAGGTCACCTCTCCATCAGAAAAGATTTCAGAACTGTTCAGCTCTGGGCTTCTGGTTCCATCAGACTGAACAGATTTGTCTTTATCGGAATAGGTCGCTCGAGGTTTCAGCTGAAGTGTTCCAAGGGGAAGGGACTCCTCTTCATCAGAAAAGCTTACAGGACTGTTAAGCTGTGAGCTACTGGAAGAATCAGACCTACCAGATGTGTCTCCATTGGCAAAGGTCACTCGAGGTTTCGGCTGAAGTTTTAAAAGCGGAAAGGTCACCTCTCCATCAGAAAAGATTTCAGAACTGTTCAGCTCTGAGCTTCTGGCTCCATCAGACTGAACAGATTTGTCTTCAAAGGAATAGGTCATTGTAGTGCTTAGCTGAGATGTTTCAAGCTCTGACCCCTCTTCATCGGAATAGTTTAAAGGACTGTTTAGCTGAGGGCTACTGGCTCCATCAGACTGAACAGATGTGTCTTCTTCGGTATTGGTAATAGGAGTGTTCAGCTGAGGGCTACTGGCTCTCTCAGAATGAACAAACTCCTTTCCATCAGTATAGGTCACTGGAGTGTTCAGCTGAGGTGTTTCCAGCTGAAGGGACTCCTCTGGTTTGCCATTAGTGTCAGTTGGCCTGGCAGCAGAGTTTCCTCCACTAGGCACAATATGCACATCATGGCAGAGAGAGACATCAGACTGATATCTCTGTTGTTTTCCAGCCACTAAAGGCTTAGATGTAAATTTTACCTGTGACTTTGGATGATGAGCTGTCTCATCAACACGGGTGCGTTTTTTTCTACAACAGTTTCCCATTTTGGAAATCACAAAAAAATCGCAATAAAACCAACTCAACAAGGTTAAGAACTAACAGTGTGCTGCTACTCCTTCGCCTCTCACTGCTGGTTTGATCCGCTGACTCAGCTGCAGGTCTATTTATAGTCTCAGACTCACCAACTGTCATCGCTGTCTTGTTGTCATGGTGACAGTAAACAAAGGTACCTTTGCAGTCAGACAGTTTTAAGGCTCCCTTTACTATGGGACAGCGGCAGTTAGGGAGTTTCAAGGCTCCCTTGAGTGAGAGGGTTATGGGTTTCAGGCCCCCCTCCCTTTCTCTTTAGGGGATCTTTGAAGTGTATACAGGTTTCAAGACTCCCCATACACCTGTAATAACACACGAGGAGCCTTCTAGAAGGGTCAGCTGATTGGTGGGGTGAATTTTCTAGGGGTCACTTGACCTGGACAGTTCTGGAACGTTTTGGGGGGCTATTTAAAGGGGGTTCAGACCCCAAGAAATTACTCACCTCAGGAGGAATCTCTGTGCTGCTCCTCTCCCTCCCGCCCCAATTTTTGTCATGGCCTGATATTACGTGGTTGGGTCACATGTTGTTAAAAGGGGGACTTTTGTGTTGTATAAGTTTCCAGTTTGAGTTTTGATGACTGAGCTGATATGGTAATTTAGGCTTATGAGTTATATTTATGGGATGGTTTAAACTTCCTATGAAATGTATGGCTTGAGTCGTAGTGGCTGAGCCATTGTTTAAGTGATAACAATTTAAACTTCAAATAATATTGTTTTAATTTAGAATTTTGAATAAAGTGTTTTTATTAAAACCAATAAAAAAATGGCCGTGGCCCAAGTTTACTTCCAGAAGGTTGTTTTTGGTGTTTATTAATTTAGTTAAAATACCAATAAAACTCCAATACTGTATTCTCTGATGGTTTATCTGTATACTGGTGACATTTTAAAAAGCCAAGGTGCTTTCTCTTATAGCGATTTCCTTATGATGTCTGTGAATGGAAGCTGAATTTCTGTAATTTGTGATAGAATTAGGAAGCATTAGAAGTTTTTCTTTTTTTTTTCTGCCTAACATTTGGGAAACTTTTCATGTGTGCGGTGGAGTCACTAGAGCAGAAAATAAGGAAAAATCTCTCCAATGGGGACACAGGTATCAATAAAAACACGACAAAAAAGCTCTAACCCATTCTGATTCTATCCAATGATTCTAATCCCTGTTCAAGTGTAACTCCAGACAGATATAATAAACAATGGCAGGTAATGCCGTTACACATTTACTAATAATAATAAGGTTTGTTATTTTAAATGCATCCAGTGTTACATGACATTTCTAAAGTAACAGCAATGCTTACCTGCAGCACCTTGTGGTATCTGTAGCCCCACGCTTTATTATTGTATGCCAATGAATGTTAGAGCTTTAATGGGCAGAGATGCTGGCATTTGACAGATGTAATGACAGCGGGTGGATGGTGCTTAATCTCAACTTGGTCCTAGAAGCCAGGAGACTTTTCTTTGGAAACATTTAAAACTATTTAACCACTTAAGGACCGGGACTATTTCTGACACTTGTTTACAAGTTAAAATCAGTATTTTTTACTAGAAAATTTCTTAGAACTCCCAAACATTATTATTTATATATATATATATATATATATATATATTTTAGCAGAGACCCTAGAGAATAAAATGGAGATGGTTGCAATACTTTGTCACACCGTAAAAAAAATACAAAAAAATACCGTTAAAAAAAAATACACTTTTTTAAATTAAAAATAAGAAAACAGAAAACTTAGCCCAATTTCTTTCTATAATGTGAAAGATAATGTTACGCCGAGTAAATTGATATCTAACATGTCATGCTTCAAAATTGCGCACACTCATGGAATGGTGACAAACTTTGGTACTTAAAAATCTCTAGGCGACACCTTAAAAATTTCTACAGGTTACCAGTTTAGAGTTACAGAGGAGGTCTAAGGAAAAAATTATTGCTCTCGCTCGAATGACCACGGCAAGTCCTCACATGTGTGGTTTGAACACCGTTTACATATGTGGGCGCGACTTGCGTTTGTTTCCACTTCTGCACGGGAGCTTTTTTTTTACCTTTTTTTGTTTTTTATTTTTACACTGTCCCTTTAAAAAAATTTGTAAAAAATGTAAACATCCCTTGTAATACAGTACAATACAGTATTACAGTACAGGTCCTCTTTAATGTGAGATCTGGGGTCAAAAAGACCTCACATCTCACATCTACACTAAAAAGCAAAAAAATTATTTAAAAAAATGTAATTTTTTTTTCATAATAAAAAAAATGGGCCCCTTAGGACCGTTGGGAGGAAGCAACGTATGACATCGCTCCGGTCCTCCAAGGCCATAGAGTCAAGTGTGGGCCAGCTTGCCGTCACTCGACATCCTGCCTCGGAGGGGAAAGGGCAGATAGTTTTCCTCGCTACCGACGGCTCCGGTAAGCAGGGAAAATTACAGGGAAGCGGCCGGGCACCTCTCCCGCCACCCATAAAAGTGATCCCACGATGAATCCGCCACTGGACCCCCTGCCCAGTAAAAAAATACCGGGGGTATGGCAGCTATCTGCTTCCATAACCCCTGTATGTAACATCAAAGTACCGACGTATAACTGCAGCGGGCGGTCCGGAAGTGGTTAAATCAGTATTGTTTGCTAGAAAGTTACTTAGAACCCCCAGATATTATATATATATATTTTTAGCATAGAGCCTATAAAATAAAATGGCGGTCATTGCAATGTTTTATATAACACAGTTTTTTAAGCAGAGGTTTTTGAAACACAATTTATTTGGTGAAAAGACACTTTATTGCCGGTTCACACATATGCAATGTCAGATATTGCTTGTGATTCGCAGCGCACTGCTCTACAAATCCCATGCGATGTCTGTGTATTGCGAATTCAGCCATAAAGATTGTATGGCTGAAATCTCATCGCATTCGGACCAAAGTCGCACAGGACCCTTTTTTTGGTCTGCACCAGAATTGGATCACACGGGCGTTCACACCTATGCGATCTGATTCATGTCTGAATTGACAGTTCACACTGCAATATGCAAACTGATCCGGGGGTGTTGTTACCTTTGTATTGACACCCCTAGCGGTTCGCATATGGCAGTGTGAACTGCCTGCGAGTTGAGTGCGATGCGGGAACCCGCAGTGGATTCGCAGGTTTTCCGCATCACATATATGTGAACCGGGACTTAACCACTTCCCCCAAACCAATGTACATGTATATCAGCTTGCAGAAGTGGTTGAGGATGATTCCTTAAAGCTGCAGCCATCAACCCGCTACGTTTTTTTTAGAGCTGACAGTTGGCTTTCAGGAGATAACAGCCGATGCGGCCTTTATCCCAGCAAGAGGGAAGAGACGTCACCACCCCCAACCCCCCCCCCCCCCCACGGCTCTGCCTGAGTTTCCTGTCTCCCCAGGAGACCCAAACAATCGGGCTGGTTGGAGTCCCGAACAAAGCCAGATTTGGCTTCGATCGGGTCTCCGATCATGTAACCCAGCAGCGGCAGTGGAGGGGTCTGCTAAAAATAAAAAAAGGAAAAAAATCAGAAAAAAAAAATGTAAAGCGCCCCCGTTGCCGTGAGCTTGCGCACTAAAGAAAGCGCATACTTAAGTCCCGACTGCAAATAAAAATGTTTAAATCACACGTGAGGTATTGCCGCGATCGCCAGAACGAGAGAAATAATTCTAGAAAAATATCTCCTCTTTAACTGTAAATTGGTACCCGTTAGAAAATTTTAAAGCCTATGGAAATTTTTCAGTACTGTAGGTTGTCGCCATTCCACGAGAGTGCGCAATTTTAAACCCTAACATGTTAGGTATCTGTTTACTCGGCGTGACATCATCTTTCACAATATACAAAAAAATTGTGCTAACTTTACTGTTTTTGTTTTTTCAAATGCAGTGAAATGTATTTTTGTAAAAAAAAAATTGCTTTTGAAAGACCGCTGCGCAAATATCGCATGACAAAAAATATTGCACAGCAATACCTCACATGTGTGGTTTAAATAGTTTACATATGTAGGCGTGACCTACGTATGCATTCACCACTGCGAGCGGGCATGTGGGGATGGGGGTGCTTTCAATTATTTTCATTATTTTTTTTTTTCCACTTTTTATATTTACGCTTTTCCTTAAATTTTTTATTTTTTTTTTTCGTTATAATTTTTATCGTTATAGATAGATATAGATACAACTTTATTGTCATTGCATAGTACAGGTACACAGCAACGAGATGCAGTTTGGCATCTACCAGAAGTGCAAAATGTAGCAATCGTGCAAAAGTGCAGATAATATCTAGCATATTTACAGTGCAGATAACCATCTAGCATAATTAAAAAATATAAACATCTCTTGTGATAGCAATGCTGCACGATAGGTTCTTTTTATGGAGAAATCAATACGACCCCAAATCTTTTTTCTAATCTTAAAAGCAAAAGGTCATTAACCTGCTGGCGACCGCCCGCCGCAGATTTACTGCGGAAAGGTGGCTCGGCTGCGCGAACCAACGTAACTGCCCCCTAGCTCCACGCAGGTGCTTTCCGTCCCCGCAATGTTCTGATTGGGTTCAGAACCAATCAGTCATCAGGTCCAGACCAATGATTTTTGGCCTGGACCTGGTGATTGGTTCTGACCAATTGCAGATTGTCCTGTGCCTGTGTAATGTAAACACAGGCACAGGAAATGATGCAATCTTCTCTCCCGGAGCCCTTTTCGGTTCCAGCGTGAGAAGAGAGAACATCTACTGTTAGTACACAAGCACTACACTGACACCAGTACACATAGGCACACCTTTAACCCCCTGATCACCTCCAGTTAACCCCTTTCACTCCCTCTCACAGTGTACACTATATACAGCATACAGATAATTTACAGATCACTTGTGACTTCAGTTAGTGGTAGTTAGAGGCAGTCAAAGATAGGTTTAGGGTACCCGCCATTTATCCCCTAATAAAGGTTTGACCCCCTGATCACCCCATTAACCCCTTCATTGCCCTAATACAGTGTCACTATTAGGCCTCTTGCACACGATACTCCTGTTTGAGCATTTCGCGGCTTGAAAATGCTCAGTACAGCTTTTTGAGCTAAAATAAAGCCCATTAATTGTAATGTGCCTATGCACACAGGGGCGTAAACAAGCGCTGTGCATTCTTCAGTAAGAACAAAATAGAAAAATCGGCATTTTTGGTCAGTAATTTAAGCCTCAATGCTCGCAAATACTCACAAATACTCGCGAATACTCGCAAATACATACAAGAAAAAGGTCTTGAAAAAAGTAGATGCTCAAACAGGAGTATCGTGTGCAAGAGGCCTTATAGTGTACAGATCTTTTTCTGATCACTGTATTAGTGTCACAGGTGACATCAGTTAGCGCTAACGTTAGTTAGCGTCAATACAGGATAGCGTCAGATTGCCCCCCTCACTGAGTGTGTGGAGGAGAAGGTGACCGGGCACAGAGCTCCTTTTACTTCCGCCTTCCCATCACACACTTCATAGAGTCGGGACTCAGTCTGCACTATTGTCCACCCTTATTCTTTGAGGTACTTTGGAGATGGTTTGGAGTGTTTCAGTTTGGATAATTCCAGTGTTATGTCTTTTGGCTTTTCCTGGCTGATATATCTAGGAGATTCATACGCCTGATTTGACCACTCAGCGGGTCAACTGTTTCTGGTAAGAAATTTGTGAGACTGCCACGATTGGGTGTATACTCCTCCTGAATTTAATCACTGGTATCCGGGACTTTGCTCTGGCTCTCCCCTCTTCATTACCTTCATATGGGACAATTATTTTGGACTGTATCACAATTTATTGGACGTTTATATTTACAATATTATATTTAATATTTTAATTTTTGGCGCTGCTTTTACCTTTTTTTATTTATGCTATAAGTTTGTAATCCACTTATTTAGCTGGCTGCCTTATTCATTTATCACATACGGTTCATATGTTCTCCTCCTAAGCGCAGATATCACCACCCTCTTTCAAAGCAATTTATATGCCGATCAATTCATCCCCGCAAATCCAAATTTGACCCTTGCCAGAGAATTTGCATGGAAACGTATCACTGTTTCCAAATTTAAACCCTTTCTGGGCCTATCTCTCATCATGGGCCTTAATAAAAAGAGTGAGAGAGAGTCATATTCATAGAGTCATATTGATCCACTGACACAATTCATCATATGCCCGTGTTCTCTGCTGCCATGGCAAATCGATACAATCCAATTTTGGGGTTCATTCACTTCAGTGTAGCTTCACATGTAGTTTCTGGATTTATGAAGGAAAAGATAGCAATGTGGAGCCCCCCATCTGCCCAGACTACATGGGGAGCAGCGGCAAGCGTGGATGACCACAGAACTTTTTTCTGGGGGGGGGGGGGCATCATTTTAAGGTCAGCCATGCTCCACCCCTTTTCAACAATGTCATGAAGGGGAGGGGCTTAGTCATTATACTTATTTTGAGTGTTTATTTTTAAAGAGCAAACAGCAGCATTTATTTTTAAAGCATTTGTTTACCTAAAAAAAAAAAAAAATGGACCCTTTTCCCTTGAAGCATGTTATACAGCACAGTGCTTTGCTGTGTAATTTGGCCCCTTCTATCGCCTAAAATACCTGGCTAATCCTACCTGGCTATGTCCTCCCCTCTGTAAACTGACCATGGTATACCATGGCTGCTGAGCCCTGACACTGTGGTCAGTTTACGTGCCTCTGTCATCTGCAGCCCTCCTGTCCTTCTCTGTACTCTCTCCCCCCTCTTTCCCTGCCTGTCTGCTCCTGTGTCAGTGCCTGCCCCCCCCTCTCCTTCTACTGCTGTAGTTTTGTTTAAAGTTTCATATCTGGTCTACAGTCTGTTTAATAATCCTGTGTGCCCCTGTGTCTGTGTTTTATAAAAATAAGCCATGCTTTACAAGTTTTCAGAGCGCCACTCGCCGCTCACGTGACCCGCCACCTCTCTCTTCCTCTCCCCCTCCCCTCCTCCTCCCCTCTCGACTGACATCAGTAAGGAATCCTCGGCCCCGCCCGCTGCAGGCAGTTGTCAGATGGGGAGAGGAGAGCTGACGGGTCATGTGAGCGGTGCTTGGCCCTCTGAAAACTAGTAAAGAATGGCTTATTTTTTTAAAACACAGGACTATTAAGCAGACCAGACAGGATGGTATAAAGTGGCTTAACAACCACTTAAAAGGGGAAGTTGAGATTCCAGGGGGGGGGGGGGGCGCCATCATTTGACCCCCCCCCCCTGCCCCTACCTGCGGATGCCCATGGCGAGATTGTTTGGGACTTGGTGTCACCCTTATTCAGAAAAGGGGTACCATTTATACGTGGACAATTATTGCCACTTTTTAGTCACCTTTTTGATTTTGGAATTGGCGCATGTGGCACCGTGCGACTTAATCACATTGTATTCGTGGAAAGTCCATTTAAATACGACCACTGATCTGTTCTACTCAACTGTCTGCTGCAGCAGCCAATTGTACCAGATGGGGATGAGTGTGATTTATATTGTGGTGATAGAAGAATTTGCTTTTTAGGAGTAATTGATGGTGAAGAAATTGGCATTGAGTGTTAAATTATATTTTAAATGGCTTCTTTTTATTTTAGGTGTCTTCTCTTGAGAAAAGTAGAATGGGAGAGGTATCTGGAGAGGTGGATTGAAGAGAATCGGTTCCATTCTTCCTTTTCTTCTCAATAGAAGACCAAAGATGATCAGAGGGTCACTGCACTGAAAATTGAGGTTTACAACTTCAGACAAAACTTTATTTTTCTAGTGTAGTGGGGGGTTACATACTATTTCATGCTTTTATTGTTATTAGTACCCCCACTGCAGGAATTTGAAATCTCCTAATGACCATTGCCATTGGGAGAGAAAGTGATGGGAAAACCAAAATGTAAGGGCCTGTGCACATTGGTGTGTGGAGATAATGGACTTACATTTATTGTTAGGTATTCATGTGTTACATTAGGCAGCAGATTTACGTTGCAGAGTCTGCCAATGCACAATGTTCTTTCTTGTCCATTGAGGGACACAAGAAGTTCTTCACCCCTGGGTTATACTGCCACCTAGTGGATGATGTGACACAGTCTTTTCTTTAGCTCTGCTGTGTTAAAAGACTTGCCTTTCTGATACTACCCTTTTTTGATTAGATTTTTTTTGCCTCTTCAATCAAGACCCTTCTCTAAATTGCTTCTGGAGCCTTATGTGTTAGTTTGCGTCTGGTGCAGTCATCCTCAGCCTGGCTTTTGGAGTACTGTGTTCAGACCCTGCTGTACTGTATGCAGAGATAGCCTGGAAGTGACCATCAGGCACTGAGTTCCACATGGTGCAATTTCCAGAACTCCGCTCTACTAAATGTTGGCTGTGGAGAGCTGTCATGTCCAGGTTTTTCTCTAGGTACAGGGATTCATTACGGCTATGCTTGCTAACATTAGTCCCAAAGTACCCCCAACAAGCCATGTTTTGAAATTTTCCGGTAGCGATCATTTAGATGTGCACCAGCCTATGCCACCCCTCTGAAAAGCAATCCATTGATCACTTTTCAAAGAGTGGTTACTAGGTGACTAGGAGGCGATATGTCATTTCCTCTCTGCCTGTTTTAAACCTAAAAAGCCCAAACCACCTTGAATTGATTGGGTTTGGTGACAGGTGGTTTCATTTTTACTATGGCACATATACAACTCTAAGAACCTGCATGTCCTTGTTTAGGTGGGCGATCAGGGGTTGTCAAACTGTGGCTCAACTGCCTGCTTTACTACCCCCTTGCCACCACTGTGAATGACGCTGACCCTGTAAGACTCCTGGTGGCCACTTCATGGGCTCTTCCATATCCTTTGGATCTTCTTCTGTTCCGAGGAGTGATTTACCATCCTGAATGATGATTTTTCTACTGTAGGCAGCAGTATAACCCAAGAACGAAAGACTTTGTGTCCCTCAATAGACTACAAGAAAATGAGTACAAAAATCAATTTTTTTTTTTAATGGAGCACACCAGAATTGTGTTGCTGTGCGATTCTGAGGTGCATCAGGTTCCATTTAAAATCAATGGCACTTCAACCCATGTTCTATGCCATACCACGCTCTGCGGTAATGTGCTGTAAAAGCAAGTTATTTATTGTGTTTTTGTAACACAGTAGGGTAAATACTGTAGGCCCCAGTATGTGAATTTCCATAATTTGGAGCAGATTTCCAGGTACTTTATGCTATGTCTCTGGAACAGGAAGTGCAGGGAAATCTCCCTAATGGGGACACAGACAGAATTTAAAACCTGACATTGCTTCTAGCCCATTCACAGTCTATTCTAAAACCCATAGTAAGCAAAGATTTGGCTGCAGTCACCCTATAAAGTGAACCTAGATATAATTTTATCTACTTATCTATATAAGGAAAATGGATGCATATAGATATGAATGTTAACATTTACTAGTATCGTACTACCAGTAAATCGTACTACTACCACCTCTGAAAATGTCTTCACTGTTCTTTCTCCTTACTACATGGAAACCATCTTTATTTAGGCATCATCCATGGTCAGCAAATGCTTCTGGAACTAAAACTAGCCATACACACACTTCTCTTGTTCAGTCTGCAGGCTGAGCTAGAGAAATCTAAGAACTTTTTCCTTTCATTCTAAACAGCATGAATGGAGAGCAATCTATGCTGCTGGCTATTGTATTTAGGCATTGCTGCGGCTTCATTACCCCAAAAGTGACTGCATTTGATAGACCGAAATCAGAAATTTAATAGGCCTAAATTCAAGATGCTAACATGTTAAGATGTTTAAGATGCTGGCTCAGATATAACACAATCCTATAAAATTGCTTTGGCTTGCTGCTGTGTGCCTTGGCTGGAGGTTTATTTGCTATACCTTTACTTAGCTGTGTTTCAAAACTTTTGTATTTCTGCAGCCTGAATGTCCTGTACCCTTTTTTCCCAATGTTAAAAATTAATAAAATTGAAAATTGTCAGTTCTCAAAAAAATTCCTTTGGCTGCCAGTAACGTTTATGTCCTTTGCTATGTACACACATAGCTTCATACACCTCAGCAAACTCCTGCTTCCTCTCCGAGACCAACCAGCATACAATCCATCATCCACAACTACTTCATGAGCTGCCTCTCATTCTATGACCTTCCAGCATAAAAATCCATCACAATCTCACACAAGATCGCCACATTGGTGCCACCTTGCGACCTGCCACTGAACAGTAATTACTAGGCAGGAAAAAGTTTAGGTGGCCATAGACGGTTTGAATCTTGGCAAGTTCAGCAGGGACCGTCTGAGATTCGATCCATCTCAGGCTTTTGTATCCAAGGCAATCCATCAATCCATCAATCAACTTGGGTACAATTAGCATGTTGGATTTTCATATGCAATTATTGGACTGCTAATGCCGCTGGGAACCTCTTACTGTGATCAGTGATGGATCTCTAAAGCTGCCACTGGAAGAACTATAGGGACACTGCTAGATGATCTGTGCAGCAGGTTCTATGGAGAAATGAATCCTTGGTCTCATATAAGATTGCTTTCCAATAAGAGAGGGAGTCAGCCTGACAACAGGTGAGACCCTCAAACAGACTTCTCTCTCCCTGTGGAAAGCACTCAGATAAGAGACAAGGATCGCTCTTGCCAACCGCCTTGTGACTATAGGATAGAGGATTTCCTGCTGTCACAGAAAGCAGGGGCCAGATACATTTCCAGTGCTTCTGTTGTGAAATTTGAGGACTAATTTTACTTCTGCTACACAGATCATCTAGCAGCATCCCAGTGCTTTTTCAGCGGCAGCTTAAGTAGTCCTTCCGCTATCACATTGAGGGGTCCCAGTGGCTTTAGTGGTCCACCCAGTGTCAGTTCACACTCCCTCTGCTTTTGGACTTCTGTCTATCCTAGCCCCTGTCCTCTACTAGCTGGCCACCCATGAAATGCGTTGATCCATCCAGCTTTTGTGAGTGCAATACTTTTGTTTTTAAACATTCTATTAATACATTTTCATGCTACACCAGATGTGGTGCCCCTCTCTCCTTCACTTACCTCTCTTTCAGTGACAATGCTCCCCAGCTTAATTCAGAGGAGGCAGCCTAATTAGCCAGTCAGATTTTCATAGTTTAGTATCAGCAATATCTGTTTTTTTATGTGTATGTTCGTTTATATCTTCTGATTTTCCACCTACTTATCCCTATATTTTTTTTCTAAAACTTGTTTATTAAGAAAAACATGTACAAGATGCATATGCTGTATACATATATATTACATGTAAACATAGGTTAGAACAATCAGAGCAAGTGCAACATCAACATTTGTGGACTTGTATTGTTGAAGGTACATGTTCATCCATCTGGCAATAATTAACAGGCTGGCATTGGAAAGAAACAACAGTAAAAAAAAGAGTATTTCAACACGTCTACTGAATTACTTCCCGGTCAGGAAAGCCCAATTAGCCCCCGAAATTTCAAATAAAGTCCAGAATATTCACAAACTTCTTGAGTAATGTCACCCATACAATGTCTATTATCTTGCAAATCCAACCAGAGTCCCCAGATCTTGGTGAACGTTGCCGGACACCCCCTAGCCTCGTACGTTCGCTTATATATTGGGAGGTTTTGATTAACTAGGCATTTCCATAAATCAATGGTTGGGATTCTGACCTAGTCCAGTACAATACAATTACCTTTCTGGCATAGTACAGTAGTAGTCGTAAAAACACTTTAGTTTTGTTAAGAAAATCAACATCCTCAAACCCCCCCCCCAGAAGGCACCATTTAGGAGTACAAATATTAGAGAGCTCAAAGGCTTCTGAAATGAAGGCAGTCACTGCTGACCAGAAGGGTCTCACCATAATACATATGGGGGAAGACCCTTCTACACATCAGGAAAATACTTTTGTTGAAGGTACATGTTCATCCATCTGGCAATAATTAACAGGCTGGCATTGGAAAGAATGGACTGACGAAGCTGATTAGTCAGCGAAATGCATTGATGGTGTAGCGTGAGAATTACCTACCCCGTGAGAAAAACCTACCTTCGTCACTTCCGGCCAGGAACAGCTGAGCAGCGCAGCAGTGCGCATGCTCACAGCCCCGGATACCTAATGAAAGAGCTGAGGACCTGACTAGTGCGCATGCGCACTAGTAGGAAATTATCACGGTGTCCGTGAAAAAAACCTACCCACGCCACGCTTACATTAAAACAAGTGTGCTGCAATATAAGTCATCTCCGTTCCTGTCCCTGTCACTCCCCTGATCTTGGCTAGTAAATATAAAAGCGGGTCTCGGCTCCGTGATTTATGTTCTCATACACCCGCCACCGCTTTTATATTTACTAGCCGAGATGAGGGAAGTGACAGGGACAGGAGTGGAGATCACTCGTATTGCAGCACAGCTGTTTTAATGTAAACGCCGAATGACATACACTGCCGTGCAACCGGAAGTGACGAGGGTAGGTTTTTCTCACGGGTAGGTAATTCTCACGGAACAACGGCACACCACCTGTCTGCTGTGTCTCACCTGAGCTCTCGTCAGCCTGGAGCATGAGAGGTCGAGATTGAATGTCAGCCTTTGAGCTATTTGGAGATGCCATGGACTCTGCAGTTTTTCGGTACTGATCTACCATACATTTGCTGATCCATCCACTATGATTCCTGTGAGGTACCTTCATTTTTAGTGCTTCTCTTTTTGTGTGCATGCCCTACGGGCTCTGCATCGACCCCCACCACCTCTATTCCTGGAGTGTTCACTCGGCCATTTGATCCAGGGCCAATTCCAGTGTCAGACTCTGTACATGTGCCTGCAATGGTGAATATATCTTTTATTCCAGCCCTGGAGACCCACACTGAATGGTTCCATCTTCAGTGCTATTAGTGATAACTTTGCATCATTGTATCCTGTGAGTTACAACTTTCCAGTTTCTGCTAATATTCAGAAGCAGTATAGCTCTAAGTGTGTGGTCGTGACTTTGAAATATTTGCTTTCCAATTTTGGAGACCCGCATTGAGTGGATGCACTGATCTGCGGAGGTTTTCTGTTACTCACTATATTGCACCTATTTACGTGCTGATCTATGACTCCTGCTGCATCAGGTGCTACATGATTGCTACACATTTACCGGCCTCCGAAGTATATACTGGATCACTCTAAAGTGTTTGGGCTGTTCGATGGAAGCAATTTACTGAGAAGCACTCTCTCTCTCTCTCTGGCATGCAATTTTCCAAAGGTAGCCCGCTGGACGCTATGGACGGTATCAGTTTTCATCATTAATTGACTCTGTTGTGTCCTTTTCAGCTCCATAGCTCATTGGCTTTAGCACTTGTGGAGGGATTTATCTCTCCATGTGGGACATCATTCTCTTCATTCCATTTAGAGTATCGGTTCCTTGTTGTGCCTCTCAGGAGGAACTGGTTATATGAATACACTGTTTATTGCCTAGTTCACACCTACCCAATTCATTTATTTATTATATGGATATTGGAATTATTTATGTGATTATGCTAGGCTCCTTTCTGTCTATCACTGGAATTGTTAGAGCCCCCTCTTTTTATGCCCTTTCTCTTTTGAGATATGGCTTTGCTGTGCATTTCCTGCTTAATGAGGTAATGCTTTACTTCCAGTGTTAACCACTTAAGCCCCGGAAGATTTTACCCCCATTCCGACCAGGGGGTATTTTACGACTCGGCACTGCGTGACTTTAACTGACAATTGTGCGGTCATGCAATGTGGTACCCAAACGAAATTTACGTCCTTTTTTTCCCACAAACAGAGCTTTCTTTTGGTGGTATTTGATCACCTCTGCGCTTTTTATTTTTTGCGATATTAATAAAAAAAGAGCGAAAATTTTGCAAAAAAATGACATTTTCAACTTTGTCTTTTAAAAAATATCCAATATACTCAATTTATGTATTTTTTTTTGGCCAAAATATATTTAGCTACATGTCTTTGACAAAAAAAAATTCAATGAGCGTATTTTTATTGGTTTGCGCAAAAGTTATAGCGTCTACAAACTATGGTGTAAATACAGAAATTTACGCAGCTTTAATTTTTGACTGCCTATCTCATTTCATGAAGTGCTAAAATGGCAGGGCAGTACAAAACCCCCCCAAACTACCACTTTTTGGAAAGTAGACATCCTAAGGAATGTTCTGAGAGGCATGTTGAGCTCATTGAATATTTCATTTTTTTGTCACAGGTGTTTGAAAAATGACTAAAAATTTTTTTTTTTTTTTTTTTACACAAAGTTGTCATTGAAATGATATATTGCTCACACATGCCATGGGTATATGTGTAATTACACCCCAAAATATATTCTGCTGCTTCTCCTGAGTACAGGGATACCACATATGTGGGACTTTTTGGGAGCCTAGCTGTGTACGGGACCACAAAAACAAATCCCCACCATCAGAATTTCAAAGGGCGTACATTTTTCATTGCATTTTCTCACTACCTCTAACGGTTTAGGAGGCCCTGAAATGTCAAGATACCACAAAACCCCCCCAAATGACCCCATTTTGGAAAGTAGACACCCCAAGCTGTTTGCTAAGAGGCATGGTGAGTCCATGGAATATTTTATATTTTACCACAAGTTTTGGGAATATTACTATTTTTTTTTTTTATTTTTTTTTTTTACACAACGTTGTCACTAAAAGATAAAATTCTCACACATGACATGGGTATATGTGGAATTACACCCCAAAATACATTCTGCCACTTCTCCTGAGTATGGGGATGCCCCATGTGTGAGACTTTTTGGGAGCCTAGCTGTGTACAGGACCGCGAAAACCAATCAACACTCCCAGGTTTTCTAATGGCGTAAATTGTGCATGTCACCTCTGCACTACCTGTCACAGTTTCGGAGGCCCTAAAATTCCAAGATAGCACAAACCCCCCCCAAATGACCCCATTTTGGAAAGTAGACACCCCAAGCTATTTGCTGAGAGGCATGGTGAGTCCATGGAATATTTTATATTCTGCCACAAGTTCCGGGAAATACATATATATATATATATTTTTTTTTTTTTTCACAAAGTTGTCAGTAAATGAAATATTGCTCACACATGCCATGGGTATATGTGAAATGACACCCCAAAATACATTCTGCTGCTTCTCCTGAGTACAGGGATACCCCATGTGTGAGACTTTTTTGCAGTCTAGCCGAGTACAGGTCCCCGAAAACCAGTCCCCGCTTTCAGGCTTTCCAAGGGCGTAAATTGTTGATTTCACTCCTGACTACCTATCACAGTTTCGGAGGCCCTAAAATTCCAAGATAGCACAAAACCCCCCCAAATGACCCCATTTTGGAAAGTAGACACCCCAAGCTATTTGCTGAGAGGCATGGTGAGTCCATGGAATATTTTATATTTTGCCACAAGTTCCGGGAAATATATATATATATATATATTTTTTTTTCACAAAGTTGTCAGTAAATGAAATATTGCTCACACATGCCATGGGTATATGTGAAATGACACCCCAAAATACATTCTGCTGCTTCTCCTGAGTACAGGGATACCCCATGTGTGAGACTTTTTTGCAGTCTAGCCGAGTACAGGTCCCCGAAAACCAGTCCCCACTTTCAGGCTTTCCAAGGGCGTAAATTGTTGATTTCACTCCTGACTACCTATCACAGTTTCGGAGGCCCTAAAATTCCAAGATAGCACAAAACCCCCCCAAATGACCCCATTTTGGAAAGTAGACACCCCAAGCTATTTGCTGAGAGGCATGGTGAGTCCATGGAATATTTTATATTTTGCCACAAGTTCCGGGAAATATATATATATATATATTTTTTTTTTTTTTTTTACACAAAGTTGTCAGTAAATGATATATTGCTCACACATGCCATGGGTATATGTGAACTGACACCCCAAAATACATTCTGCTGCTTCTCCTGAGTATAGGGATACCCCATGTGTGAGACTTTTTTGCAGTCTAGCCGAGTACAGGACCCCGAAAACCAATCATCGCCTTCAGGCTTTCCAAGGGCGTAAATTGTTGATTTCACTCCTGACTACCTATCACAGTTTTGGAGGCCATGAAATGCCAAGACAGCACAACCCCCCCCCAAATGACCCCTTTTCGGAAAGTAGACACCCTGAGCTATTTGCAGAGAGGCATGTTGAGTGTTTTGCAGATCTCACTTTTTGTCACAAAGTTTTGGAAATTGAAAAAAGAGGAAAAAAAATGCATTTTCCTGTTTTTTCTTCATTTTCCAAAAAAAATTAGAGCTGCAAAATACTCACCATGCCTCTCAGCAAATAGATTGGAGTGTCTACTTTGCAAAATGGGGTCATTTGGGGGGGGTTTGTGCAATCTTGGCTTTTTATGGACTTCAAAACTGTGATAGGTAGTAAGGAGTGAGATCAACAATTTACGCCCTTAGAAAGCCTAAAGGTGCGCATTGGTTTTCCGGGTCCTGTACGCGGCTAGACTGGCAAAAAGTCTCACACATGGGGTATCATTGTACTCAGGAGAAGCAGCAGAATGTATTTTGGGGTGTCATTTCACATATACCCATGGCCTGTGTGAGCAATATATCATTTACTGACAACTTTGTGTAAAAAAATAAAAAAAAATAAAAAAAATTTTTTTCCTCGAAACTTGTGGCAAAATATAAACTATTCCATGGACTCACCATACTTCTCAGCCAGTAGCTTGGAGTGTCTACTTTGCAAAATGGGGTCATTTGGGGGGGTTTTGTGCCATCTTGAAATTTCAGGGCCTCTGAAACTGTGACAGGTAGTCAGGGGTAAAATCAGCAATTTACGCCATTAGAAAACCTGAAGATGTGGATTGGTTTTCGGGGGCGCGTACACAGCTAGGCTCCCAAAAAGTCTCACACATGTGGTATCCCTGTACTCAGGAGAAGCAAAAGAATGTATTTTGGGGTGTCATTTCACATATTCCCATGGCATGCATGAGCAATATATCATTTAGTGACAACTTTCTGTAAAAAAACAACAAAAAAAAAAAAAATAATAATTTTCCCGAAACTTGTGGCAAAATATAAAATACTCCATGGACTCACCATGCCTCTCAGAAAAAAGCTTTGGGTGTCTACTTTTCAAAAAGGGGTCATTAGGGGGGTGTTTGAACAGTTCCGGCATTTTATACTCAATCTTATCCACACATCACCCACTCTTCTAACCACTTGAAAACCAAGCCTTTTCTGTGCCTTTTTGTTTACATGAAAAAATATTTTTTTTTTACTAGAAAATTACTTTGAACCCCCAAACATTATATATTTTTTTAAAGCAGAGGCCCTATAGAATAAAATGGTGGATGTTGCAAATTTTTTTGTCACACGGTATTTGCGCACAGATTTTCCAAACGCAATTTTTGCGAAAAAAATACATTTTTTTTAATTTATTGCACAAATACACTATATAATTCCAATTTTTTTGGTAAAATTTAAAAGATGATCTTATGCCGAGTTCATAGACACCTAACATGACATGCTTTAAAAATTGCGCATGCCTGCGCAGCGACAAAAACGTATGTACATTTTTGAAAACCTTTAAAAGTCTCTACAGGTTACCACTTTAGACTTACAGAGGAGGTCTACTGCAAGAATTACTGCACTCGATCTGGCGATCGCGGCGATACCTCACATGCATGCTGCAATTGTGGTTTACATATGACACTAGACCACCGCTTGCGTGCGCCATTGCGCGCAAGCACCGGGGGTAAGGGGGGGGGCTCAATTTTTTTTTTTTTTTTTTTTTTTCTTTTGCTTTTTTATGTTATTTTGACACCTTTCCTTTAATTTTTTTTTTTTTTAAATCATTTTTATTGTTATCATAGTGAATTTAAATATCCCCTATGATAGCAATCTGTAGTGACAGGTACTCTTTTTAAAAAAAATTGGGGTCTTTTAGACTCTAGATCTCTCCTCTGACCTTAACGCATCTGACCACACCAAAATTGGTGTGATAAAATACTTTCCCAATTTCCCAATGGCCCTGTTTATTTCTGGCGAAACAGAAGTCATAAAATGCTCGTAGCCTCCGGCATCTTAGGCCATAGAGATGATTGGAGCCATTCTCATCTCCAATTAGCTCTATGGTTAGATAATTGAACCACCGGCTGCACTCTCGGGTTAACCGGTGGGACAGGAGAGCCAGAGAAAAACCATGGAAGGCTGCGGAAGGCGGCGGTGGGGGGGGGGGAGGCCCCTCCCACTGCATGTAAAAGCAGTCTAGCGGCCAATTACCTGCTAGAATTGCTTTTACATGTAAGCCGACCGCTGGCTGTAAAAAACGATACCAAGATGATGCCTAAATCTGCAGGCATCATCCTGGTATAACCACTCAAAGTCCAGCAACGTACCAGTACATTGCTGGTCCTTGTTTGGCATATAGGTTTTTTTTTTTTTCATGCAGCCTGTGGGCTGAACGGAAAAAAAGAGAACCTATCAGAAATCAGCACAGGAATAATGCGTAGTATTACTCATCATTAACCGCCCAAACAACCACCCACTGAATTTAATGATGGGTATACACGACACTATCCACGTATACCAAAATAGGATTTTAACTGCAGTGCTGAAATCAGAAAATCACCACAGCTGCTATCAGCAAAGGTATCCATATATGCTGAGCGCAAACGCTGTTTGTGTCAGAATATATAAAATCAATGCGTGGTAGCCGACGAGGGACCTGCAAGAGAAACAGGTCACAAAAGAATGAAAAAACAAACAAAGGACATTGAAAAAAAGTATAGTAGGAAGGAGTAGAAGGACATATAAAATGACTGACAACAACAGTTTTTGGATTTTCATCATTAACCGCCCAAACAACCACCCACTGAATTTAATGATGGGTATACACGGCGCTATCCACGTATACCAAAATAGGATTTTAACTGCAGTGCTGAAATCAGAAAATCACCACAGCTGCTATCAGCAAAGGTATCCATATATGCTGAGCGCAAACGCTGTTTGTGTCAGAATATATAAAATCAATGCGTGGTAGCCGACGAGGGACCTGCAAGAGAAACAGGTCACAAAAGAATGAAAAAACAAACAAAGGACATTGAAAAAAAGTATAGTAGGAAGGAGTAGAAGGACATATAAAATGACTGACAACAACAGTTTTTGGATTTTCATCATTAACCGCCCAAACAACCACCCACTGAATTTAATGATGGGTATACACGGCGCTATCCACGTATACCAAAATAGGATTTTAACTGCAGTGCTGAAATCAGAAAATCACCACAGCTGCTATCAGCAAAGGTATCCATATATGCTGAGCGCAAACGCTGTTTGTGTCAGAATATATAAAATCAATGCGTGGTAGCCGACGAGGGACCTGCAAGAGAAACAGGTCACAAAAGAATGAAAAAACAAACAAAGGACATTGAAAAAAAGTATAGTAGGAAGGAGTAGAAGGACATATAAAATTACTGACACCACAACAGTTTTTGGATCCTTTTATTTTTCTTTCTAACTGTTCCTTTACTTCTTGATTTGGGAGGGACTGCGATCATCTGCGATCTTCTCTTCCAGCTTGGGTCTCTCAAAATGTCGATGGACATCCAACATCCTTCGAGACCCTGTGTTTATGTGCCCTACACTGTGTCGTGCTGTACCCTACGCTAATAATCCACTAGTGTATGGTAGCGCTCGAAACATTCCCCGATGCAGAGACCAGGTTGGTCAGGACATTTGGGACAATAATAACGGGTGTCACGCCTAAATCCGCGCTTGCTACAGACACGACATCTTCTTTGGGGCCATCTTTGGGTAGGGGTACTCGGGAGGACATGTGAAAAATGCCTCTCATGCAGCCGGCTCACTGCATCTGGAAGGGGAAGTTGGGCAGGCATGCCTCCTGGGTACAGGTAGGCAAGGATGATCTCTTCCTGGAATTCCCGGAAAGATCCAGTTCGTCCTGACGCCCTGTATAGGACAAAGGCGTTCAGCATAGCCAATTGGTATAGGTAAACAGACACTTTTTTGTACCAGCGTCTGGCTTTACGGGCAACTAAATACGGCGCCAAAAGCTGGTCGTTAAGGTCCACCCCTCCCATGTTAAGGTTATATTCGTGGACACAGAGGGGTTTCTCCACAACGCCAGTTGCCGTAGGAATTTGGATCGTCGTGTCTGGGTGAAGGGAGGACAGAACATAAACATCCCGTGTATCCTTCCACTTCACCGCAAGTAATTTGTCCGTTTTCAAGCAGGCTCTCGCCCCCCGACTAAGACGGGAATCTACAAGCCGTTGGGGGAAGCCCCGGCGATTAGGTCGCACGGTGCCACATGCGCCAATTTGTAAATCAAGAAGGTGACTAAATAGTGGCACGCTTGTATAAAAGTTGTCCACGTACAAATGGTACCCCTTTCCGGATAAGGGTGACACCAAGTCCCAAACGATCTTACCGCTGCTCCCTATGTAGTCTGGGCAGTTGGGGGGCTCCACACAGCTATCTTTTCCCTCATAGACCCGGAAACTAACTGTATAGCCTGTGGCCCTGTCACACAATTTATACAGTTTGACCCCGTACTTGGCACGCTTGCTGGGGAGGTACTGTTTCATAGCAAGGCGGCCAGTAAATTTAATCAGGGACTCGTCAACGCAGACAACTTGTTCGGGGGTAAACAAGGCTGCAAACCGCTGATTGAAGTGGTCTATGAGGGGCCGAATTTTGTGGAGCCGATCGTATGCAGGGTCTCCCCGAGGACGACAGAGTTCATTGTCGCTGAAATGCATAAATCGCAGAATTTGCTCGTATCTCGTCCTGGACATAGAGGCAGAGTACATGCGCATATGGTGAATTGGGCTAGTGGACCAATATAGCCGCAATTCACTCTGTTTAGTTATGCCCATGTGGAGGGAAAGGCCCAGAAAGATCTTAAATTCGGAAACCGTTATAGGTTTCCAGCCGAATTGTCTGGCAAGGTGTGAATTTGGGTTGGCGGCGATGAACTGTTGTGCATACAAATTTGATTGATCCACAATAGATCTGTAAAGATCTTCCGTGAAGAACAGCTCAAAAAAGTTCAGGGGCGTAAAACCAGCTGTCTCCACGTGGATTCCAGGTTGGGCGGTGAATGGGGGAAGTACTGGCGCTGTAGTATCGGTGGGTTGCCAATTAGGAAATGCCAGCGCATCAGGGAGGGCACTATGGGCTCTACGGGCCTGTCTTCGAATACGCGGTGGCTGCGGGCCACTACTTGTGCTAGCCACCGCACCAGCTTCAACTGCACTTAGGGGACTCGCCACGTCACCAGGTCTTACTGCAGTGCTGGTTGTACTAGGTCCAGGTTGTACTAGGCCGCTGGCGCTTGCCAGGTCGCCAGAAGGATGAGCGGCACTAGTACCCACACTCTGCTCCATACGAGCACCCTGCGATTCCTGCATCACAACAACTTCAGAATGGGGTCGGGTACGCCTGGGTCTAACAGGGACCCATCTGTCGTCGGAGCTATCTGTCAGGGAGCCGCTGCCGTCATCAGGTTCATATACTGACACTAATTCGGTCATTGTAGCTTCCCCTTCGCTATCAGATGACTCGGTCAGCATATAACTGAGAAGCTCTTCATCCCTGTACGAACGTTTGGTCATTTTGGCAACTAAATTTACTCGTACAGTGATGCGACTCACAGGTAATAAAAGCACCTGGTTGTCGAAGACTATTTCAAGCGCTACAAAAAAAACTGCTAATGCTAGCAGGGATCAGGCCTGACTCTGCTAACACAGCGGTTTTGTGTCTTGTGTTTTTTTGCAAGTGACAGTAATCTATTGATTACTACACTTGCCTGGGTGAAAGGGTTAAACGCAGGTGCTGGCCGGAATCAGTACTGATCGTGCAAACACCGCGTTTTGGGAACCCTAAACTATGGGGGCGCTAGTATAGTTCTGATCAGATCAGATATTGATCTGTTCAAACACTATACTAGAAATGGAAGTGTAGGTGCGTGCGTGCGTGCGTGCGTGCGTGTGTGGCAATCAAGGGGTTACTTCTAAACTATGCGCTGGGGATCTGGGGGGGGGGTGGCGGGGACCCTAAACCTCCTTTGGGAAAGAAACTAGCTAGCTAGCGCAACCTCAAGTCACAATGACACCAATACAAAATACAGTAAAAACAGTATATTATGTGTGTATTAGTGCTAATGTGACAGAGGGTGTAGGGGTTAACGGGATGTGATCAGGGGGGGATCAGGGGTTTAAATCTTTATTGGAAGGGACTGGCGGGTATCCTAAGGATAAAAGGAACGGTGGCAAGCGCTAAACCTGGTCACAAGTCACACTTATACGGGTATATAGAAAATGCTATATACTGTATACAGTGTGCGTTGTGGCAGGGGGTGTAGGGGTGATCAGGAGGGGATCAGGGGATTAAATCTTTATTGGGCGGGTGGGGGGGACCCTAAACCTGCTTGGGACACAAACTTAGTCGCCTGCGCTAATTCTGATCACAATGACACTAATACAAAAATACAAAAACACAGTATATTACGTTTGTATTAGTGCTGATGTGACAGAGGGTGTAGGGGTTAACTAGCGGTGATCAGGGGGGGATCAGGTGGGATCAGGGGCTTAAATCTTTATTAGGGGGGGGTGGCGGGTAATTCAAGTGGAAAAAGGGGGGTCGCAAGCGCTAGACCTGACCACAAATCACACTTATACGGGTATATAGCAAAATGCTATATACTGTATACGGTGTGTGTTATGGCAGGGGGTGTAGGGGTGATCAGGGGGGGGTCAGGGGCTTAAATCTTTATTGGGCGGGTGGCGGGGACCCTAAACCTTCTTGGGACAGAAACTTAGTCGCCTGCGCTAATTCTGATCACAATGACACTAATACAAAAATACAATAACACCGTATATTGCGTTTGTATTAGTGCTGATGTGACAGAGGGTGTAGGGGTTAACGGCGGTGATCAGGGGGGGTTCAGGGGGGATCAGTGGGTTAAATCTTTATTAGGGGGGGGTGGGGGGTAATTTGAGTGGAAAAGGGGGGGTCGCAAGGGCTACACCTGTTCACAAATCACACTTATACAGGTATATAGGTATATGCTATATGCTGTATATAGTGTGTGTTGTGTCAGGTGCTGTAGGGGTTAATTGGGGGGGCGATCGGGGGTGAAATGTGCCTATCTAACTGTGTGTGGGTGTGCTTGGTGCAGTACTCACAGTAAGATGTGCTCTCCTCTCACGCTGGATCCGAAAAGACCGTTGTGGGGGGAGGGCACATCTCCTCTAAGCCTGTGTTTACATTTCACAGGCTTAGAGGATGATCTGATTGGGCAGGACCGATCAACAGGTCCAGACCAAAAATGATTGGCCTGGACCTGATGACTGATCGGTTCTGAACCCAATCGAGTCATCATCGGCGGCGGGGACGCGCGGGAGCGCGCACAGGGCCGGCAAATTGTGCTGACGTAGGCCTACGTCAGTTTGCCTGGCCGGGGCTGAGTGCCGACGTAGATCGTCGTGCGCCGGTCGTAAAGTGGTTAAGACAGGCTCCATTTAGTCTTACCACACCCAGACAGTACTGGTCCCTTGCCGAATTGGTTGGGATGCGCAATTTTGGTCTGCCTGTGTGTGTGTATCTATTCAGCGGCTATTCATCATCTTTAGCTCAGTGCCTGGATCCTTCACTGGTTCCAGCCGATGTCCATCCTTGCATGTGTAAGGGTCCTGACACTGATTGGCTTTGTGTGATAGCCCTGGTTTGACCCAAGATTTTGTTTTGATTATCTTAGTTATGAATTATTCCATATATGCTCTTTTGGTGGTTCGCAGCAGTATGTGTGTGGGGTGCATGTGTTCTTGTTTTTAATGACTATATAGTCTGGTTTTTTACTGTGATCAAGGGGAAGGTTTGGTTCCTTTTTTTCTTTCACATTGGATTACATTGTATTTCTAATAAATTATTGTCATTTTGATATATTTCCGTGTCAGTATTTTTTGTTAGGGAACTATTTCATCTATACCCCGTTTACTCTTATATGGTGCTTTAGGGCCTTCCCCCTCTTTGGTTCTGGTTGTCCCTGTTTTTTCTATATGCCTTTTACCATTAAGAGTATCACTCATTTGCGCTCTACAATTGACACCGTTGTGAGTGAAGGGGTTTACCAGGAGACCTCTATTTACACAATTTCCTAATTATGTGTCCGTGGTACTGCTATTTGTGCTTGTGGCTTTCCACTTTTTTCTTTTTTTGTTAGTGGCATTGGAAAGAAACAACAGTTAAAAAAAAGAGTATTTCAACACGTCTACTGAATTACTTCCCGGTCAGGAAAGCCCAATTAGCCCCCTGAAATTTCAAATAAAGTCCAGAATATTCACAAACATCTTGAGTAATGTCACCCATACAATGTCTACTAATGTGATGAGGAGCTACTTGGCAATTGATGCAGGGAATCATTGGTATCTTGCAAATCCAACCAGAGTCCCCAGATCTTGGTGAACGTTGCCGGGCACCCCCTAGCCTCGTATGTTCGCTTATATATTGGGAGGTTTTGATTAACTAGGCATTTCCATAAATCAATGGTTGGGATTCTGACATAGTCCAGTACAATACAATTACCTTTCTGGCATAGTACAGTAGTAGTCGTAAAAACACTTTAGTTTTGTTAGGAAAATCAACATCCTCAAACCCCCCCAGAAGGCACCATTTAGGAGTACAAATATTAGAGAGCTCAAAGGCTTCTGAAATGAATGCAGTCACTGCTGACCAGAAGGGTCTGACCATAATACATGACCACACCATGTGCAGGAAGTCACCTTGCTCTCTGTCACATTTATGGCATATGGGGGAAGACCCTTCTACACATCAAGAAAAGACTTTTGGGAGTAAAATATGTGTGATGATGTAGATATTGTAGCTGAATCAATTTATCTCTGGATGAAATTACTGTGTCTGCTGGATATTTCGTTTTTTTTTTTTAGTGGTCTTGATTAAATTTTGATTGCATATCACCATTATCATTTTCCTTTATTCACAAGATCTTTACACTGCAAGCTTATCATAGATGGAGCAATTTTCTTTTCTGCAACCACATGTTGATGGAGGAATCCCTTCCACAAAGGCATTGTGTTCTCCCAGTGGGAGGAGCCATCCCCACACGGTGATTACTGCCAGTGGCTGTAATAGCTGACAGGCTGGTTGTACCCAAGTTGATCGATCAACTTGGGTACAATCAGTCTGCCCATACATGGTGCAAGTCTCGGCTGAACCGGCCGAGATTCGAACACTCTATGGCCGACTTTACACACAAATTATTATCTTTTTTGGAGCTCCGTAACAGGTTGTGCACTTTTTGTTTCTTGTTAGACTTCAGTTTGAAGTAAAGCTTGAGGTGTGCACATGTTGTTGGGGGTAGTGGGTATTTGGCTTTTATCTAACCCCTCCAATGAATAACAAATCTCTGTTGTAATGTTATAGGCTAAGTTCAGTTTTACAGAAAAAATAATTACGCATATTTTTGCAGGGAAAATAAAGGATGTGGATTTGTTATCTTTTCTTGCAGTAGCCTGGAAAGTATTGCATCGGTGATCAATAGATCATGGGTGCAATGTCAGGCTCCTGGAGACATGTCCTCCAGGTTTCAGCCCGTTCCTCTGTACGGACTTTCTGTTTTATAGCTGGAGGGCATGCCAGTAGAGTACAAGAAAGCTCATCTGCGCCCCTGTTAGCCTATTGAAACTCCAAGTCTATTTTCAGCAGATGGTTTATTCATTCACCGGAATCTGCGAATGAATGACACGGCTGTGTGGGTAGAGTCCCGCACAGCCATACGGTTTCAAAAAGTGACAGCGGGTTTGGGGAGAACACCACCCCGCTCACTGTCACAGGGAGGAGGGATCAGGGGAGAGAGGACAGTAGAAGCTGGAACATGTTACCTGTTCTACCCTGAATAGAGGAACCTGTAATATTGTCCAAAGGGGATTTTATCCTTTAAACCTTAGCAATCCATTAGGATTTATTTATTTATTTTAATTTCTGCTTCCACAACTTCATTTTATTAATTATTACTTACCTTTTTAAAGTGGTTTTAACGGCTGAAGGTTTTTTATCTTCATGCATACTATGTGCATTCATTGTGCAGGTTCTTCCTCAGCCCCCCATTACTTACCTAAGCCTGATCTCAATCCTGTAATGTGCAGGAAAGTGGAGGCTCACCCGTGTCTCTCGCTCCTCACTGGCTGAGATGCAGAAGCCATTGGCTCCCACTGCTGCCAATCACAGACAGTGAGGAGGGAATGGGGGTGGGGCTGAACCACACTTACTGTGTCTTATGGACACAGACAGCGGGGCTCAGAAGCGAGCGCGTGTAAATCCGGCCATAGAGGGTTCGAATCTCAGTCGGTTCAGCAGAGACCAGCCGAAATTTGAACCATGTATGGGCAGGCTGATTGTACCTAAGTTGAGTGATCAACTTTGGTACAACCAGCCTGTCAGCTATTACAGCCACTAGCAGTAATCACCGTGTGGGGATGGCTCCCCCTACTGGGAGGACACAATTACTTTGTGGAAGGGATTCCCCCATCAACACGTGGTTGCAGGAAAGAGAATTGCTCCATTTATCACCGGCTTAAGCCATCCTGCAGTGTATAGATCTTGTGAAGGAAAATTATAGATATGCAAACGAAAATCAATCAAGACCACGAAAAAATAAAAATATATATATATATTTCCAGACACAGTAATTTCATCCAAAGATAAATTGATTCAGTTATGATATCTACATCACACATATTTTACTCCCAAAAGGCTTTTCTTGAAGCTGCCTGCTATGGGGGCACTCAAACATGCTCATTTCTGAGCCCTGCTCTCTGTGTCCATAAGACACAGTAAGTATGGCTCAGCCCTGCCCCCATTCCCACCTCACTGGCTGTGATTGGCAGTAGCCGAAGCCAATGAGAAACGAGAGACATGGGTGAGCCTCGGCTTTCGTGCACATCACTCAATTGAGATCAGGCTTAGGTAAGTAATGGGGGGATGACTTGGAACCTGCAAACTGAATGCACATAGAATGCATGAAGATAAAAAAACCTTCAGCCTTGAAAACCACTTTAAAAGGTAAGTAATAGTTGATAAGGAAATGAAGTTGTGGAAGCAGGAGAGAGTGAGGCAGAGCGCCAGCGGGCAACCCAAGAAGAGAAGGATCGGGGATGCTTTGTGCAAAACCAAGCGGCTTGTGATGGGGGCGCCCAGAGTGCCAGCAGGGGACCATTAAACAGAACAGTTATATATAACATTATTTAAAACAAAAAACTGATTTTATAAACCTTTTAATGATACTGAATGTGACTACATTTGTGAATTTGGCTGTTGCCTTTATTGAGAAGACCTGGTTTCTAACTGTAACCTCAGACGTGCGTTACCAAAAAGCAGCCTGAGAGCCACCCTGCAGATGGATGGAAAGCGTGGAATTTGTGACTTTTATTGTATTTTTTAGTGACCTTTCTGTAAACGTAATAACCATTACTGCTGATAAGCTTAGGCCCATTCTGACCAGTTATTACGAACACAAGACCTTGCCCCCCAGAAAAGACACACAGACTTGTTTAAATTAGAATTAGGGCAAGGCCACAGCTTTATTGAACTTACCAACTGTAACAATATTAAATTACCACAAAACGATGCTATTATGTTTTGTAGGGGCCTCCTTCTTGTTCGAGTGGCCCTTGGCTGGCATGGATGGATCAGGGCTGGCTCGGTAAAGAAAGTTTATAACGCCATGGGTAGCTGGTCAGTTTCCACTGTCAGGGAGGCCTCGTATTCTTCCGGTGACCTCTATTATCCAGGTCCTCTAACTTTCTCTGTAGTTCAATGAGCTGGCGAGAATACAGGAGAGAGTCTTCTTGAATGTCCCTGATGTCTTCATAATGGTGACTCACTTTCTCTTCCACCTCCAGGGGTGGTCTGCTACCCCTCTGAGCTAAACAAGGCAGATCACTGTTCTGACAGAGGAGAAGAGGGAGATCTTGTGTTCCTGCTAAGCAGGAACATGGTTCTCTCTCTTCCCCCAGTCAGACCATCCCCCACACAGTAAGCACCCCATAGGGACACATTTAACCCTTTGATTGTCCCTGATGTTAACCCTTCCCTGCCAGTGTCATTAGTACAGTACCAGTGCATATTTTTAGCACTGATCACTGAAATAATGTCACTTGTCCCTAAAAAATTGTCAAAAGTGTCAGGTATCCGATTTGTCCGCCGCTATGTCGCAGTCCCGGTAAAAATCGCTAATCCGAAATAAAAATTCCATATAAATATCCCATAGTTTGTAAACACAATATCTTTTGCGCAAACCAATCAACATACGCTTATTGGGATTTTATTTGTTTTACCAAAACTATGTAGAAGAATACATGTTGGCCTAAATTGATGAAGAAATTCTATTTTTTTTCCATTTTTTTATTGGATATGTTTTATAGCAGAAATTAAAAAATATTATTTTTTTTTTTTTTTCAAAATTGTCACTCATTTTTTGTTTATAGCACAAAAAAAAAACCACAGAGGTGATTAAATACCACCAAAAGAAAGCTCTGTTTGTGGGGAAAAAAAGACAGAAATTTTAGTTGGGTACAGCATTGCACGACCGCACAATTGTCAGTTAAAGTAACGCCGTGCCGTATTGAAAAAAATGGCCTGGTCATTAAGGGGGAAAAACCATCTGGGGTTGAAGTGGTTAAAGAGGAACTTCAGAGGTAGTGTTCTGCAATACAAAGCCTGCCTGCTCACTGGTTGTGGCAATGGGCCTTTAGGTCCACATTAAAGCAGAGCTCCACCAAAAAGTGGATCTTTCACTTATCTGTCTCCTCTCCCCCTCCGGTGCCATGTTTGGCACCTTTTTGGGGGGGGGGGGGAGCGGGTACCTGTTTTTACCTGTCCCCACTTCCGTCGGAGCTCACCACGGCGAGGTACATCAGAAGTTTGGCCCCCTCCTCCTCCTTCCTCTGCTGCCGGGCCAGTAAGCGAGTGCAGTGGACACCGGAGCTTGATTTGGCTGCTCAGCATGCACCCAAGTGTTTCCATGTGTGAAGGTAACCTGAAGGAATAACGTTTTTTTTTTTTTTTGTCATTGGGGTCAGCACCTCATTTATTCGCTCAGCAGATGCGCTTTTGCCGAGCATTAAGAGAGCCCAACACTCCCCTTTCTAGACGAGCACCCAAAAAGCTTGGGTCGCCATAAAGCCCCTTTCATTTTTAAAAGCCCCAGATAGTCCTAAAAGCACCTCTGTCTATTAAAAAAAAAAAACATCAAGCCTTCAAGACCTTATTCAAATACAGTTTTAGTATTTTTTCTTTAATTATGACAAGTAGATTGGGACCCCGGTTTAGTACCATGCACAAGTAATTTTAAAAAAAAATGTCCACATCCCTGGGAAACAGTTTTCTTTGTGCCCTGTTCACACCATACATGTGCAGTGCTGTGCAGTAAAGTGCAGCTAAAAGGACATTGTATGAACAAGGCCTAAATGATAAAAATAAAAAAATCTAGCCTCTTCCTCACCATATAGTTGGCTAATCAACCTTCTTTTTCTTTTTGAGAGGTGTTTTAAAAAAAAAAGAAAGAAAAAATCCGGCCTCCTCCTGCCCTTATAGCCGGCCAATCATGCTCCATTTTTTTTTGGAGGATTGTGTTTAAAAAAAAATCTGGTCTCCTCCTCCCCTTATAGCCGGCCAATCACGCCCCTTTTTGTGAGATGTGTTTATAAAAAAAATCCGGCCTCCTCCTCCCCTTATATTTGGACAATCCTGCTCCTTTATCTTTTTGAGAGATGTGTTTAAAAAAAAAAAAAAAAATCCGGCCTCCTCCTCCCCTTACAACCGGGCCAATCATGCTCCTTTTTTGCGAGATGTGTTTAATAAAAACAAAATCTGGCCTCCTCCTCCCCTTATAGCCGGGGCCAATCACGCTCCTTTTTGTGAGATGTGTTTAAAAAAAACAAAATCTGGCCTCCTCCTCCCCTTATAGCCAGCCAACCACGCCCCTTTTTGTGAGATGTGTTTTAAAAAATCCGGCCTCCTCCTCCCCTTATATTTGGACAATCATGTTCCTTTATCTTTTTGAGAGATGTGTTTTAAAAAAAAAAATCCGGCCTCCTCCTCCCCTTATAGCCGGGCCAATCACGCTCCTTTTTGCGAGATGTGTTAAAAAAAAACAAAATCTGGCCTCCTCCTCCCCTTATAGCCAGCCAATCATGCCCCTTTTTGTGAGATGTGTTTTTTAAAAAAAATCCGGCCTCCTCCTCCCCTTATATTTGGACAATCATGCTCCTTTATCTTTTTGAGAGATGTGTTTAAAAAAAAAATCCGGCCTCCTCCTCCCCTTACAGCCGGGCCAATCACGCTCCTTTTTTGCGAGATGTGTTTAATAAGAACAAAATCTGGCCTCCTCCTCCCCTTATAGCCGGGCCAATCACGCTCCTTTTTGCGAGATGTGTTTAAAAAAAACAAAATCTGGCCTCCTCCTCCCCTTATAGCCAGCCAACCACGCCCCTTTTTGTGAGATGTGTTTTAAAAAAAAAAATCCGGCCTCCTCCTCCCCTTATATTTGGACAATCATGTTCCTTTATCTTTTTGAGAGATGTGTTTAAAAAAAAACAAAATCTGGCCTCCTCCTCCCCTTATATTTGGACAATCGTGCTCCTTTATCTTTTTGAGAGATGTGTTTAAAAAAAACAAAATCTGGCCTCCTCCTCCCCTTATAGGCGGGCCAATCACGCTCCTTTTTGCGAGATGTGTTTAAAAAAAACAAAATCTGGCCTCCTTCTCCCCTTTATAGCCAGCTTATCACGCCCCTTTTGTGAGATGTGTTTTAAAAAAAAAAAAAATCCGGCCTCCTCCTCCCCTTATATTTGGACAATCATGCTCCTTTATCTCTTTGAGAGATGTGTTTTAAAAAAAAAATCCGGCCTCCTCCTCCCCTTATAGCCAGTTATTGTGAGATGTGTTTTTATAAAAAAAATCCGGCCTCCTCCTCCCCTTATATTTGGACAATCATGCTCCTTTATCTTTTTGAGAGATGTGTTTAAAAAAAACTAAATCTGGCCTCCTCCTCCCCTTATAGGCGGGCCAATCACGCTCCTTTTTGCGAGATGTGTTTAAAAAAACAAAATCCGGCCTCCTCCTCCCCTTATAGCCGGACCAATCATGCTCCTTTGCCTCCTTTTGGCTGTGGGAGCTTCTCCTTTTCCCCTGGTGCGGACTCCTGGGTTTTTCTCTTTTGGACGCCGCAAATTGATTGCAGTCAGTGCTATCCTGGTGGGGTGGTGAGTCTGGTGGGGTCCCTCCCGCTCTCTGCTGCAGGTTGTGCGGTGCTGTTTGCTGGCGATCTGGTGGTGCTACCAGTGTGGTGGCGGTGTCCCTTTGCAGTGCTAGACACTGTGGGGGTCCCCCTATTTATTGATGGTGTTTCTGGAGCATGTTTACCCACCTGACTCCCTCTCGGAGGCTGCAGGTCCCTTCGGGGTCCCAGCCATCCATTGATGCACTGACGGCGGTCCTGGAGTCCTTTGTGTCCTTGGTGGAGATAGCTTTTGGGCGGCGGGCTAGCAAAAAGCATCCCCCGCCTTCCCCTGCTTCATCTGTCTTAATAAAATCCTGAATCTGATTCGGTTGCTGCGGACAGGGCCGGAATGGGAATAAAAACCAGCCCTGGAAATAATTTCATACCAGCCTCAGTGGCGTAGCGTGGGTTTTAAGCACTCAATGCAAGTAATTTGTGCCCCTAACCAGCAGATGTTTAGTGT
This sequence comes from Pelophylax lessonae, assembly GCF_965119305.1. Classification (NCBI taxonomy): domain Eukaryota; kingdom Metazoa; phylum Chordata; class Amphibia; order Anura; family Ranidae; genus Pelophylax; species Pelophylax lessonae. The sequence continues at coordinate 41,165,367 of NC_138777.1, read as the reverse complement.
TCTCTGGGTCCCTACCACTCATACAGAATTAAAACCCCTTATGGTACATTTTAGGATTTACCACTCCTCATTGTTCTCCTTTCTTTCCCCTTTATCTTTCTCTATCCTAATTTCTTGTTTCTTTTCCATCTCTCTCTCTCTCCCTTTTTCTTTGTTCCTCCCCCACTTTTCCTCTTTCTTTCATGTATTCTCTCTTTTTATTCTTTCTCTTACTCCTTGTTGGGGGAGGGGAGGCTGGGAGAGCGGGGTGCAGGCTCCAGGGACAGCACAGCTGGGAGGCTACAGGCTGATCCCCCCACTATCTAATACACTGCTGACCCCGCCTCCCCGCGAACGAATACACTGCAGACCCCCTCCAAGCTATCTAATACACTGCAGACCCCCCTCCCCACTATCTAATACACTGCTGACCCCCCTCCCCACTATCCAATACACTGATGACCCCCCCCCTACCCACTTCCTAGTACACTGGTAACCCCCCTCCCCACTATCTAATACACTGGTAACCCCCCTCCCCACAATCTAATATAATGCTGATCCCCCATCTCCCCCTAATACAATGCTGTTTCCCCCCTGGTCCTCTCACCCTAATACAATGCTGACCCCCCCTCCTCCTTATATAATGCTGTTCCCCTGGCCCCTTCCCCCTAATACAATGCTGACCACCCCCTCCTCCTAATACAATGCTGTCCGTCCCCCTCCCTAATACAATGCTGATCCCCCCCTCCCTCCCCCTAATATAATGCTTTTCCCCAGGCCCCCTCTCCCTAATACAATTCTGACCACTCCCTTCCCCCTAATACAATGCTGTTCCAATCCCCTTAATACAATGCAGACCCCCCCTCCACCTAATACAATGCTTTTCCCCCCTTGCCCCCTCCCCCTAATACAATGCTGATCCCCCCTCCACCTAATACAATGCTGCTCCCCTTGCCTCCTCCCCCTATTACAGTGCTGATCCTCCTCCCCCAAATACAATGCTGATCCCCCCTGTACCTAATACAATGCTGTTGCCCCCTCCCCCTAATACAATACTGATCCCTTCCTCCCCTGCTAAACACCATTGTATTAGGGGGAGGGGGGACAGCATTGTATTAGGGGGAGGGGATGGATCAGGATTGTATTAGGGGGAGCGGAGGAGGGGATCAGCATTGTATTAGGGGGAGGGGGAATCAGCATTGTTTTGGGGGCCCTAATACAATGCTGATCCCTTCCCCTAATACAATGCTGATCCCCTCCTCCGCACTCCCTAATACAATGCTGCCTGCCCCCCCCCCTCAATTGTAATACACAAGGTCAAGGTCCCTCCTTCACGACTCTTACCTGTACACTACAGGGCAGCTCAGCGCGCCGCCGGTCACGGGTGTCTGTGTGGGAGCCTGGGAGGGAACTTCAGGGAAGGGATGCCGCCATGCTGTACAGCCAGCCAATGACTAGAGATCCGCCGACTGCCGCCGCGCATCCGCCGGATATGACATCATGCCGCTCACATCCGGCGGCTAGCTCGACTTTGCATACCCAGCGGGGTGGGCCAGCGGCCCGATTACAAAGGGGAGTAAAAACGTTCTTTCCGGCTATATCTCAAAGCGGCCCACCGGGAAATTTCCCAGTATCCCGGCAGGCCAGTCCAGCCCTGGCTGCGGACGTGGCCCACTGTGCAGGGTCTGCGGCCACCGTCCCCAAATTATCGGATAGTGAGGATAATTCCTCCACACCTTTGGCTGCGCACAAGAAGGCACTGGTGGACGCACTGATGGTATGTGTGCGTGAAACTTTAAAAATTGGCACTCACAAACCATCTTACGCTGCAAATGTGTTTCCTTATCCCTTATCTCACTTGAGAGCTGCTGGTCCTTTCAGGATAAAATTTTAGAATTTAAACTAATGCCCTTGTCCCTGAAGGTGATTATCTGTCATTGCCCACACAGCCAGTGCAACGGATCTGAAATCTATAGTTATCTTCCCCTTCTTCCTGTAGTGCTTCTGGGATGGATCAGGGTGATTCTGACTGGTTTGTTATGTTGGTAAATGTTAGTATTTTTATGGGGATATGCCCTTGGTGGTGCTGTTACTTTACAGCTTCCTCTCTTTGGTGTTGTTTGAATTGCTGAGCGTGGAGCACTCAGTATTGATATAGATAGAAGCTGTCTTCAAAGTCTGTGAGGCTGCTTAAGTAGTTAGAGTTGTCTTTGATTAGAGTAATCGTGTACTCTAGCACCTCCTGCACGCGCTCATCTGGGTATCCTTGTATACCAGTGAGGGTGACAGTCTTGTCTGGGCAGACCACCCATTCAGCAGCTTTGACACAGCAGATGGCCTGCAGTGATGGAGGGACAAAGCAGTAATAGTACTCTGTCAGGCAGAGTTTAACAATTGCTTTTGCACATACCATCAGGATATGGTTCTCCTCCACTGTCTGTGCAGTGAGCTCTGCACTGGCCATGCGCTTCATGAGAAGATGCTGCAAAAAAAAGTTGGTGGTTGGAGCAATTAGCCGGTAGCTGAGTTTCCTCATGATTAATGCCTCCATAGTCCACATTGTGGTGTTGGTGTAATGTCTGCGACAACCCAGAATTATCTGGTCCAATTCTTCACTATATGTCTCTGATGTTTTTAAGGCAAGTACCATTGAGGTAATGGCCATAATGTTGTAGGTGCGCCTCTCCACCCTGAGGTTAAGTAGGAGCCTGTCCAGGTAGTTTATGGCCAGGCACAGGGACTCCAAGCTCAGGGAGTGCTTTGAGTGGGATTTGATAAGGCAGCGCACCATTTTTCTTCGGTCTTCTTCATCCAGTTCTGTACGACTAAGACAGTTCGCAGGTAGGAAGTAGAGTTCAACACTCCTCTTGCAAGCATAGTTTTCGTTTCCATATTCCATTACATACTGCAGGTCTCTTCTCAGGCTATGGAGGTTATATTGTCCCACACAAGGGTTCATTGAGCAGATAGGTGATTCATAAGGCTTCAGCTTTTTGAAAGTAGGTTTAACAGAAGGGGAACTAAACTGGCTAAATGTCCCTCGGTCGTCCATCTTTCTTTTGCTTGGCTGAGTGAACTCCTCTAGTTCAGATGTGAGCTCCTCTTCATCGAAATAGCTTATAGGACTGTTAGGCTGTGAGCTGCTAGAGGTGCTAGAGGTATCGGGCTGAACAGATGTGTCTTTATCGGAATAGGTCACTCGAGGTTTCAGCTGAAGTGTTCCAAACAGAAGGGATTCCTCTTCATCAGAATAGCTTACAGGACTGTTAAGCTGTGAGCTACTGGAAGAATCAGACCTACAAGATGTGTCTCCATTGGCAAAGGTCACTCGAGGTTTCGGCTGAAGTTTTAAAAGCGGAAAGGTCACCTCTCCATCGGAAAAGATTTCGGAACTGTTCAGCTCTGAGCTTCTGGTTCCATCAGACTGAACAGATTTGTCTTCAAAGGAAAAAGTCACTGTAGTGCTCAGCTGAGATGTTTCAAGCTGAAAGGACTCATCTTCATCAGAATAGCTTACTGGGCTTGTAAGTTGCAAGCTACTAGAAGAATCAGACCTACCAGATGTGTCTCCATTGGCAAAGGTCACTCGAGGTGTCGGCTGAAGTTTCAAAAGCGGAAAGGTCACCTCTCCATCAGAAAAGATTTCAGAACTGTTCAGCTCTGGGCTTCTGGTTCCATCAGACTGAACAGATTTGTCTTTATCGGAATAGGTCGCTCGAGGTTTCAGCTGAAGTGTTCCAAGCGGAAGGGACTCCTCTTCATCAGAAAAGCTTACAGGACTGTTAAGCTGTGAGCTACTGGAAGAATCAGACCTACCAGATGTGTCTCCATTGGCAAAGGTCACTCGAGGTTTCGGCTGAAGTTTTAAAAGCGGAAAGGTCACCTCTCCATCGGAAAAGATTTCAGAACTGTTCAGCTCTGAGCTTCTGGTTCCATCAGACTGAACAGATTTGTCTTCAAAGGAATAGGTCATTGTAGTGCTTAGCTGAGATGTTTCAAGCTGAAAGGACTCATCTTCATCAGAATAGCTTACAGGGCTTGTAAGTTGCAAGCTACTAGAAGAATCAGACCTACCAGATGTGTCTCCATTGGCAAAGGTCACTCGAGGTGTCGGCTGAAGTTTCAAAAGCGGAAAGGTCACCTCTCCATCAGAAAAGATTTCAGAACTGTTCAGCTCTGGGCTTCTGGTTCCATCAGACTGAACAGATTTGTCTTTATCGGAATAGGTCGCTCGAGGTTTCAGCTGAAGTGTTCCAAGCGGAAGGGACTCCTCTTCATCAGAAAAGCTTACAGGACTGTTAAGCTGTGAGCTACTGGAAGAATCAGACCTACCAGATGTGTCTCCATTGGCAAAGGTCACTCGAGGTTTCGGCTGAAGTTTTAAAAGCGGAAAGGTCACCTCTCCATCGGAAAAGATTTCAGAACTGTTCAGCTCTGAGCTTCTGGCTCCATCAGACTGAACAGATTTGTCTTCAAAGGAATAGGTCATTGTAGTGCTTAGCTGAGATGTTTCAAGCTCTGACCCCTCTTCATCGGAATAGTTTAAAGGACTGTTTAGCTGAGGGCTACTGGCTCCATCAGACTGAACAGATGTGTCTTCTTCGGTATTGGTAATAGGAGTGTTCAGCTGAGGTGTTTCCAGCTGAAGGGACTCCTCTGGTTTGCCATTAGTGTCAGTTGGCCTGGCAGCAGAGTTTTCTCCACTAGGCACAATAGGCACATCATGGCAGAGAGAGACATCAGACTGATATCTCTGTTGTTTTCCAGCCACTAAAGGCTTAGATGTAAATTTTGCCTGTGACTTTGGATGATGAGCTGTCTCATCAACACGGGTGCGTTTTATTCTACAACAGTTTCCCATTTTGGAAATCACAAAAAAATCGCAATAAAACCAACTCAACAAGGTTAAGAACTAACAGTGTGCTGCTACTCCTTCGCCTCTCACTGCTGGTTTGATCCGTTGACTCAGCTGCAGGTCTATTTATAGTCTCAGACTCACCAACTGTCACCGCTTGCTTGTTGCCATGGTGACAGTAAACAATGGTACCTTTGCAGTCAGGCAGTTTTAAGGCTCCCTTTACTATGGGACAGCGGCAGTTAGGGAGTTTCAAGGCTCCCTTGAGTGAGAGGGTTATGGGTTTCAGGCCCCCCTTTCTCTTCAGGGGATCCCTAAAGTGTTATCAGGTTTCAAGACTCCCCATACACCTGTAATAACACGAGGAGCCTTCTAGAAGGGTTAGCTGATTGGTGGGATGAATTTTCTAGGGGTCACATGACTTCCTGGACAGTTCTGGAATGTTTTGGGGGGCTATTTAAAGGGGGTTCAGACCCCAAGAGTTTACTCACCTCAGGAGGAATCTCTGTGCTGCTCCTCTCCCTCCCGCTCCAATTTTTGTCATGGCCTGATATTACGTGGTTGGGTCACATTATAAAAGGGGGACTTTTGTGTTGTATTAGTTTCCAGCTTGAGTTTTGATGACTGAGCTGATATGGTAATTTAGGGTTATGAGTTATATTTATGGGATGGTTTAAACTTCCTATAAAATGTATGGCTTGAGTCGTAGTGGCTGAGCCATTGTTTAAGTGATAACAATTTAAACTTCAAATAATATTGTATTAATTTAGAATTTTTAATAAAGTGTTTTTATTAAAAGCAATAAAAAAATGGCCGCGGCCCAAGTTTACTTCCAGAAGGTTGTTTTTGGTGTTTATTAATTTAGTTAAAATACCAATAAAACTCCAATACTGTATTCTCTGATGGTTTATCTGTATACTGGTGACATTTTTAAAAAGCCAAGGTGCTTTCTCTTATAGCGATTTCCTTATGAGGTCTGTGAATGGAAGCTAAATTTCTGTAATTTGTGATAGAATTAAGAAGCATTAGAAGTTTTTTTTTTTTTTTTGCTGCCTAACATTTGGGAAACTTTTCTCGTGTGCGGTGGAGTCACTGGAGCAGAAAATAAGGAAAAATCTCTCCAATGGGGACACAGGTATCAATAAAAACACAGCAAAAGCTCTAACCCATTCTGATTCTATCCAAAGATTCTAACCCTGTTAAAGTGTAACTCCAAAAAGATATAATAAACAATGCCAAGTAATGCCGTTACAAGGTTTATTTTAAATGCAGCCAGAGTTAAAGTGAACATGACATTGCTAAAGTAACAGCAATGCTTACCTGCAGCACCTTGTGGTATCTGTAGCCCCACGCTTTATCATTCTATGCCAATGAATGTTAGAGCTTTAATGGGCAGAGACGCTGGCATTTGACAGATGTAATGACAGCGGGTGGATGGGGCTTGATCTCAACTTGGTCCTAGAAGCCAGGAGACCTTTTCTTTTTAACCACTTCAGGACCAGGCCTGTTTCTGACACTTGTTGTTTACAAGTTAAAATCAGTATTTTTTACTAGAAAATTACTTAGAACCCCCAAACACGTTTTTTTTGGCAAGAGACCCTAGAGATTAAAATGGAGATGGTTGCAATACTTTGTCACACTGTATTTGCGCACCGGTCTTACAAACGCATTTTTTTTTTAAAAAAATGCACTTCTTTTAATTAAAAAATAGGAAAACAGAAAAGTTAGCCCAATTTTTGTTTATGTTGCACCGAGTAAATTGATATCCAACAGGTCATGCTTCAAAATTGCGCACGCTCGTGGAATGGCGACAAACATTGGTACTTAAAAATCTCCTAATTTGCGACGTTTTAAAAATTTCTACGGGTTACCAGTTTAGAGTTTCAGAGGAGGTCTAGGGCTACAATTATTGCTCTCTCTCTCTAACGTTTGCAGCGATACCTCACATGTATGTTTAAACACTGTGTACATATGTGGGCGCGACTTGCATTTGCGTTCGCTTCTGCACGCAAGCTCGGAGGGACAGGGCGCTTTCAATTTCTTTTTTCCTATTTATTTTACCTTTTTGTTTTTATTGTTTACACTGTCCCATTTTTTTTTATCACTTTTTCTTATTACAAGGAATGTAAATATCCCTTGTATAAGAAATAAGCAGGACAGGTCCTCTTTAATGTGAGATCTGGGGTCAAAAGGACCTCACATCTACACTTAAAAGCAAAAAAACAAGGGAGAGTTCCGATGATCTTAGTTAACCGAAATAATTAAGTCCAGTAAATTTGATTAAAACTGATATGATAGAGGATGTTAGAAATAACCATCTGTCAAATGTTATATAACGTGGACTGTATTTGAAATGATGTAATGGAATATCTTCAGTGTTCCTTTTGAATAAATAAATTAAATTTAAAAAAAAAAAAAAAAAAAAAAAGCAAAAAAATAAAATTTTCATTTTTTAAGTCAAACTTATGACGTCGCTCTGGTCCTCCAAAGTCATAGAGTCGAGTGGGGGCCCTCATTCGACTTCCTGCCTTGGACCCGAGAGGACCGGATTGTTTTCATAACTACTGACGGCTCCGGTAAGGGGGCACCTCTCCCGCCGCCCATAAAAGTGATCCCACGGCGAATCCGCCACTGGGGCCACTTTTATGTGAAAGAGGACCGCTGGCCGCGTAGAGAAATACCAGGGTTATGGCACCTATCTGCTGCCATAACCCTGGTATTTAATGTCAAAGTAGCAACATAAATATGTGGCGGGCGGTCTGGAAGTGGTTAAAGTGAACCTGTGCCCAGATTACGTGCTCAAAAATATTTACATATTCTGAACTAGCAGTTAAAGTACATTATAAATAGGTCATCCTTTATCTTTGTATCTATAGACATTGTGGAGTATATTGTAAATATCTTTTGGAATAGAAGCTGTGAAATCTCAGCTGTTTTCTATGGTGGTCAGAATGTTGGCAGCTTGCCAGCCTTCTCATGCCAACAACCTGCAGATATTTCTACCATATTAAGGCACTTGTTGACCAGGCCTTTTTCTGACATTTGTTTACAAGTTTAAATCAGTATTGTTTGCTAAAAAATTACTTCGAACCCCCAGATATATATATATATATATATATATATATATATATATATATATATATTTTTTTTTTTAGCAGAGACCCTAGAAAATAAAATGGCGGTCGTTGCAATTTTTATGTCACACGGTTTTTCCAGCAGAAGTTTTTCAAACACAATTTATTTGGAGAAAATACACTTAAACCACTTCCCGCAAACCGACGTACCATGGTTGTACCGGGGTGATTCCGTGCAGCTGCAGCCATCAACCCGGTACCATTTTGTTAAAGCCGGCGGTCGGCTTTCAGGAGATAACAGCCGATGCGGCGCAGCAGCCACTTGGCCATTATGCCAGCGAGCTGGAGGGGACGTCCCCCCTTCTGCCACCTTCAGCGGCTCTGCCAGGGTCTCCAGTCTCACCGGGGAAGACCCGAGCAACCAGCCGGCATGACCGCCGGCTGGTTGGAGTCCCGAACAAAGTTGTATTCGGCTTCCATCTGGCCTGTGATCATGTAACCCGGAAGCGACGCCACAACCTAACTTACGGTTTACTCAGCTACCAATGGCGCCTGATTTAAAAAGAATTTCACTATTCAAAAATGTTGATTTCCGAATTTTTTATACATGGAAGTGCAGTGGAGGGGTCTGCTAAAATTACAATTTAAATAAAATAAATAGGAAAAAAAAAATGTAAAGTGCCCCTGTCACTGTGAGCTTGAGCACGAAAGAAAAAGCATACATAAGCCTAATGAAACCCAAATGAATTTGAAACGTTGTTCAAATCACACATGTGAGGTATCGCCACGATCACCAGAGCGAGAGCAATAATTTTAGCAAAATGCCTCCACTTTAACTCTAAACTGGTAACCGTTAAAAATTTGAAAACGTCCCCTATGGAGATTTTTAGTTATCGTAGATTGTCGCCATTCCACGAGTGTGCGCAATTTTAAACCGTAACAGGTTAGGTATCTATTTTACTCGGCTTGACATAATCTTTCACAATATACAAAACAATTGGGCTAACCTTACTTATTTTTTTTTAAATGCAGTGAAATGTTGTATTTTATTTTAAAAAAAAAAGACCACTGCACGAAAAGGACAAGCTAGTCTTTACATATATATATATATATATATATATATATATATATATATATATATATATATATATATATATATATATTGGGGGTTCTGAGTAATTTTGTAGCAAAAAATACTGATTTTACCTTGTAAACAACGTGTCAGAAATAATAGGCTTGGTCCTTAAGTGGTTAATGAATTCAAAAAACAAAAACAAACATGGTATAAACCCCAATTTTTTTGAATAATAAGAAAGATGCTGTTGCGCCAAGTAAATAAATACCTAATATGTAATGCTTTAAATTTGCACATGCACGTGGAAGGGCGATAAACTACGGTACTTAAAAAAAAGATGATGCTTTAAAAAGGTCTACAGGTTACCAGTTTAGAGTTGGAGAGAAGGTCTAGTGCTAAAATGATTGCTTTCACTCAGACATTTACAGCAATATCTCACATGTTGTTTGAACACAGTTTACATATGTGGGCGTGACCTATGTAAGCGTTCACTGCGCACAAGCACATGCGGATGCTTTACATTTTTTATATTTTTTTCCACTTTTTATTTTTTCACTTTTATTAATTTTGCAAGAAATATAAACATCTCTTGCGATAGAAATACTGCATGATTGGCTCTCTTTATGGAGAAATCAGTATGACCCCAAATCTCTCGTCTACCTTTAAAAGCAAAATAAAAAATGTTGGCAGTTAGTTCACCTCTTCAATAACCTGTTGCCGACCGCCCGCCGCAGATGTACTGCGGCAAGGTGGCTCGGCTGCGTGAGCCGACGTAACTGTGTGTCGGCCACGCACAGGGCTAGGGGGGAGGGGGGGGGGGCGAGTGCCCGCCGTCCCCGAGATGTTCTGATTGGTTTCAGAACCAATGATTCAGAGCCAATGATTTTTCGCCTGGACCTGGTGATTGATTCTGACCAATTGCAGATTGTCCTGTGCCTGTGTATTGTGAACATAGGCACAGGAAATGATTTCGGGTTCCAGCGTGAGAAGAGAGAACATCTACCATGAGTACACAAGCACTACACTGACACCAGTACACATAGGCACACATTTAACCCCCTGATCATTCCCTAGTTAACCCTTTCACTCCCTGTCACAGTGTACACGATATACAGTATACAGATAATTTACTGATCACTTGTGACTTCACTTAAGTGTGAGAGACAGTTAGTGGTAGTTAGAGGCAGTCCCAGATAGGTTTAGGGTCCCCGCCATATATCCCCTAATAAAGATTTAACCCCCTGATCACCCCCAGTTAACCCTTTCATTGCCGTGTCACTATTATAGTGTACAGATCTTTTTTCTGATCACTGTATTAGTGTAGGTGACATTAGTTAGCGGCAATACAGGATAGCGCGTCAGATTGCCCACAGCATATTTAGTAATACATTTTAACTCTTTGATTGCCAGTGACACACACACTAAACAACTCCATTACTAGTATAGTGTCTGATGAATATCTTTGATCTGATCAGAACTATACTAGCGTCCCCGATAGTTTAGTATAGTGTTCCCAAAATGCAGCATTAGCAGGATCAGCCCCAACACCAGCGTTTAGCCCCCTCCCCCAAGAAGTGCAGAATCAGCAATTTACTGTCACTTCCAATACACAGCACACTAAACTGCAGCGTTAGCAGAGCCTGGCCTGATCTCTGCTAGCACTAGCAGTTACATTTCTTGGTAGCAGATCAAACAGTCCTTGACAACCAGGTGCTTTTTTTTTTTTTTTTTTTTTTTTACCTGTGAGTCTAACTAGGTGCCTATAAATGTATTGGCCAAAATGTCCAAACAGAGGTACACTAGTGAAGAGGCCTATACGATGCTGAGCATGACAGATAAAAACGATGGAGAAGCCTCACTGTCAGAATCAGGCTCAGTATTCGAGCCTGTAGACAGCAGTGGGACCCTGACAGATAGCTCTGGCGACAGAGTAGTGGTCCCTGCTAAGGTCAGGCATACCCCGTTCTGTTGCTGAGGTGCAACAACCGCAATGTTGTTGTATGGAGCAGAGTGTCGGTACTAGTGCCGCTCGACCTTCTGGTGAACTAGCAAGCACCAATGGCCTGGTACATCCTGGTCATAGTCAAACCAGCACTGCAGTAACACTTGGTGACGGGGCGAGTCCCATAAGTACAGTTCAAGCTAATGCGTTAGCTAGCACAAGTAGTGTCCCGCAGCCACCAATAATTCGAAGACAGGCCCATAGAGCCCATAGTGTCCTTCCTGATGTGCTTGCAAATCCTGAGTGGGAGCCCACCACTTCTGCAGCGCCCGTAGTCCCCCCCCCCCATTTACTGGCCAACCCAGAATTCAGGTGGAAACAGCCTATTTTACTCCCCTTGGTTTTTATGAGCTGTTTTTCATGGGAAAGATCTGTACAGATCTTTTGTGGACCAAAGCAATTTATAAGCCGATCAATCCTTCCCTGTAAACCCAAATTTGACCCTTGCCAGAGAATTTGCATTGAAACGTATCACTGTTTCCAAATTTAAATCTTTCTGGGCCTATCCCTCCTCATAGGCATTACTAAAAAGCGTGAGTTGCGATCATTTTAGTCCATTGACTCAATTCATCATATGCCCGTGTTCTCTGCTGCCATGGCCAGGACTAGACATGAGCAATACTTGCAGGTCATGCACTTCAGTGACAATGAACTCTATCATCCTCAGGGTGATCCAGGATATAACTGGCTCCACAAAATTTGGCCCCTTGTAAATCACTTCAACCAGAAGTTTGCAGCCTTAGGTCACTTCATTCCAGCTTATTCTGTATAGAGCAGGATAGAATGGAGTGGCTGCGAGGATTGGAGTATTACCACACCTACAGCAACCAAACTAGAATGTATTCTGAGCAAAATGCCTTCTACATTTCCTGACTGGGGGGTCTTTGATACCTATATACCCAGCCATCCCAAGTCTTGGATGATTGCCACCACTTATGCAGTAACAGAGTACATGAAATTGGGGTGCCACCTTTGGATGTAGAGAAATTCTAAGGATGTACAGGGGTGCTGAATCACGCAGAATCAATCATTCTATTGAGTCTTAGGCTGGCCATACACTATACAATTTTCTTGTTCAACTTTCCTTTAGATTTACCAAAACCATGTAATATAGGGTCAAACCTAAACACTTTCAATTTGTATGCAATCAGGCAGGCCCTTGCACTACATAGTTAAAGGTAAATCTAAAGGAAATTGAATAAGAAAATTGTATAGTGTATGGCCACCCTTACTGAGGTTATACAGCCCTGCTGAAGGGGGAGTGCAGAAACATGTTGTTTTAGGTCGTTCTCACAAGGTTTGATTGAAGTATTTTCTTGCTCTACACACCTTTGTATGGCACCAACTGCTTTTCTTATGTTTTTGGACCATGAAAAGGGAGTGGGGGGGGTCACTGTGCCATAAAAAGATCATCCGCTCTGAAGCGATTTGCCATGATTACCTGAACGGGTCACATGCAATATTTGATATTAAAAACAGAAGATCTACTACCTCTTACACAAGTACATAGTTTGTATTCAGTCTGGTATGGAGAAATGGTGGGTCACGTTATATTTCAGGGTGCCCCTTATGATGGAAATGGTTGGGGAATCTTAGATTTCAGGTTGTTGGGTACAGGTGTGGATGGAAGAGGGAGTCACAGTTTGCAGGGTGATGCTTATGAAAGATTATGGGGGTGATCAGTACTAGGAGGAGCAGGAGTCACGGACTGCCTAGAATTTAGGATGGAGACGGAGACTCAGGTTTCAAGATGATCAACGGTGATATCCTGAGTGCCTTGTGACATCACCTGAGGTCCAGGTGGGCATTTCACTGTTTATTACAATGAGAAAGACTCTTGTCCTCACAATAAACCAAACCGATCATTTCTGCTAAAGAGTAATTTATTTGAACTTTCTACCTAGGATTACCTATACCCTCAGATATTGCATCATATCAACCCCACTGTCTCCCCTATCTGTAATAGATATCATCAGACTGAGATAGGCACCTTTTTATCACATGGTGTGGAGTTGTCCTTAAATCCCAAACTGCGGAACCGCAATGATCACCTTGAGCTAGAGCAGTTCTCAACTCCGGTCCTCAGGACCCACAAACAGGCCAGATTTGTAAGATAACTGAAATACATCACAGGTGATATAATTTGCAGCTCCGTGATTGCAGTATTCCAGTCTGCTTCTCCCCAAGGTAATACTTAAAATCTGGCCTGTTAGTGGGTCCTAAGGACTGGGGTTGAGAACCACTGAGCTAGAGGAAGCAAGTTCAAGCAAAAGAATCCATTGATCTGCATTAGTTCCCCTATGGCTCCTCTTCTGTTTAGAAGAGACCACCCACAAACATGCAGATGGTAAGCGGCAGGCTGCCGGTGGACACAAGCTAAGTGGCTCACCCGTGGGTGGCCTCAGCTGAGTCACTCAGCTTGCATTAGCCTGCAGCTTCCAAATACAAGGGGGAATGTAGGTTGTGAACTGGACTGGCACATTACAACCCTGGATGAGAACTCCTCACTCATTGACAATGCTTACTCGCCCACATCATCGTAGTAAGCAAATGTATCACGTAGCCACAATCACTGACCTTTCCATACAGTGATTTGGAGAAATGTTCAATGACAGGGGAGGTCTCCACTCTGCTGTCACCACTCTCACACCTGTACACAGCACTGCCTCCGACTCCAAAGAGCTCACCCTAAGGACTTCTGGGAGTTGTAAGATTGTCACATTAAGAACAACTTCCTTGAAAAGCCAAGAAAAAAAAAACATATTTGAGTCAAAAAAATTTAATAAAAAGGGCTTACACTGGTACAAAATGTTTTCATAGAACGTTGTAATACATTATAAAAGTAGTCACAGCATTTCAACAAATACACCAAACGGCAAGGAGTATCCCGAACCAGAACAAAATACTAAAATAATTTAACATCTATTAATAATATATTCTGCAAAAGTAGCCATAAACCATTTTTTTGTTTATTAAAAGAAATTTCAAGTCCTAAAGCAAACCATGCATTAAGCAATTTTCTTTCCTACAACTGCAGGAAAAGATTCCTGCTAATTGCTTGATTCAGTGTTGGTGAGGGAATCTCTCCGACATTTCCCAGCGGTCAGAATACAATGATCACTGCCAGGCAGCTACAGCCGCTGATAGTGATAAAAAAAAAAAAAAAAAAAAAAAAACGGCTGGAAGTACTGAAGTCAGTTGATAGATGAATCAAAATCGGTCCGTCCCTGCTGAACTGGCCAAATTTCGATCCACCTATGGCCAGCTTAAGAAAACTTGCACCAACAAACAGTTCAGTGTATATAGGGGTGCAAAAATCTCAATATTTTCGCCATGCACCACCACCTGTCCTAGGTCCATCAGCGCAGCACTTCTTGCCAATGCGTGCCCTTGCTGGGTATAAGGTGATTGAAGGACCTAGAACTTTCCCACAATTAGCTGTAAGCAAACTGTAAAAGAAAGGAACCACCCTAAAAAAAGGAAGGAAGGGAGGGAGTGGTAATATGGCTGGACAAATGAGGAAGATAAGGTTTTAGAAGGATGAGAAACCGCACACAAGTGTGAACCTTCTTTGTTGAAATATTTTTTAAAAGTACATATTCATCATTTACAGTGTATAGACTGTATTAAATGGACTGGATTGGATGTATTTATAGTTGAGAAAACCTGTTGGGGAAAAAGAAAATGTCTAAAAAGGAATACCTGCAAAAGAGTACTTACCTATCCACACGCTGAACGCTCACATCAGAATACTGCTTTGTTTAAAGGATTTTTGCAAGTAATAAAATGTGCATTTAGTTTTTTTTTTTTTTTTGTTCTAGGGCCTGGAAAGCATTGCACCCCCAATCAGCAGATCACGAGCGCAATGCAGGGCTCCTGCTAGCTGTAAGTGTAAGCTGTCTGGCTGGACATCATACACTGACAAGAAGACTTAATGAGCTACCAGAGCGCTTAACAGCTCCGTGGTAATACATTTGGCACTTTTCCACTGCAGGTACCGGCTCGGCTCTACTCTGCCCTGCTTGGCCCGGTTTGCTTTTCCACTGCTGGTACCGCATGGTATGGTGTTGGAACGGTTCGGTACGGTATGGTTTGCTTTTCCACTAAATTAGTACTAAAGTAAGTGGGTGGGATAACAACGATTCTCTGACCAATCAGTGGCTAGTAGTGGCTGCATGCAAAGGATTGTGGGATATGGTACCGGTATGGTACCTCTTGGAACCACAATCAAGGTGGTACTGTTTGCCGTACCGTTCGGTTCCATGTAGTGGAAAAGCGCCACCGTACCGAACCGTTCCTACACCGTACCATGCGGTACCAGCAGTGGAAAAGCACAAAAGCGAGCCGAACCGTTCGGTTCCATGCAGTGGAAAAGCGCCAATTGAGAACTACAAGCTGACAGCCAGAAAAGAGGTCAGTACTTCTAGATCAGGGTTTTTCATGGAACCCTAGGGTTCCTCCAGAGTTTGCTAGGGGTTCCTTGACAAGTGAGAAATTTCTGCCTCTCCGATAAGTTCCCACTGACACCAGTGATCTTTTTAGCTATCTGTAGGGGGGTAATTCTTCTCAATAACCTCAAGTGTAAGGATCATTCTTCCCACTGACCTTCACACATCTGGAGTTGTAGCTATAGTCATTTTAAGCAGGGGTTCCCTGAAACCGGGAAGGTTTTTTAAGGGTTCCTCTGTGTTGGAAAGGTTGAGAAAGGCTGTTCTAGATCATCCGTGATGATCTAGAAGGGTAAGAAAGGCTGTTCCAGAACTCCATGAATGAATGACGCAGCCGTACTGCCGTCACACAGAGGCAGCGGATCTTCGAGTGGCTCCAGGAGTGAAAACATGGTACATGTTCCTGAAGGTGAACTTATCCAATAAGTCTTGGTTCACATTTCTGCGATGCGGGAATGCTGTGAATATACAGCCTGTTCCCACATCCGCACCCCTGGCAATTCACACTGCCATATGTGATACAATGGGGGTGTCAAATAACAGTTAACGACACCCCCAGTTGAGATCGCATATCGCAGTGCGATCTGCAAGTTCGCACAGAATCGGATCGCACTAGTGTGAACCACCATGCGATCCGATTCTGCTGTGGATTAAAAAAAGGGTCCTGTGCGTGTTTTAGTGTGATTGCGGTGCCAATTCAGCCATACAAAATGTATGGCTGAAATTTGCACCACACAGAGATTGCATGTAATTTAGGAGCAGTGCACTAACGCTAGGCTCATATCTCAGCTTGTACTTGCAAGGGTACAGCAGCCTATTCATTTGAATAGGCTGTACCTACATTATCCACATTTCCACACTTTTATTTGTTTAAATGCAGCCACATGGAGCTGTAGGAAGCTTTTGCACTATGCAGTTTCATGCACCCGAAAAAGTGCTGCATTTTCTGATTTGTGTGGGTGCCATTGAGAATAAATAGCACCCCTGTGCATCTGGAAAAGAGCAGCGTGTTTTGACTACAGAAATGTGTACAGTTTACACGCTGTCCCGCACCCATAATAATATGTATGTAGCCTAAAAGAAACCTCTGCTAAAGTCTGCTGGGAAACAGACACTTCAAGGAGTGCTGAACTCCTGGGTATCCCACACCACTCAATGGTACCTCCTGCTAAACTCCACATCACTGTATTTACGTACATGTGGGTGGTAGAAGGAACCACTGAGTCCTTTTTATAAAGCCCCCCCATCCCTCCGTGCTCATGCGCAGAAGCAAACGCATAGGTAAGTTGTGCCTGCAAATGTAAACGGTGTTCAAACCACACATGTGTGGTATCGCCGCGATCGTTAGAGCGACAGCAATAATTCTAACACTAGACCTCCTCTGTAACTCTAACCCGGTGACCATTAAAACATTTTAAATTGGTGGCCTATGGAGATTTTTAAGTACCGTGGTTTGTCGCCGTTCCGCAAGCGTGCACAATTTTTAAGCATGCTGTTAGATATATATATATATATAAATGGATTTTTGTAAGAACTTACCGTAAAATCCTTTTCTCTTAAGCTCATTGACAGACGTAGTCTTCTTGATTCTCAAGAGCTGGGTTATGTTGTCTCCGCAGGAGTAGGACTAGGCAGAATGACAAAACGTTCTGGCTCCACCCTAGGGGGCAGTCCCTGAGGGTATATCCTCCCTCTCTCTGCTACAGGGAATCAGTTCTGTTTAAAGCAGTACAGAGAAATTAACCCAACCCAACTCAATGATAGAGGGGCGGGTACTACGTCTGTCAATGAGCTTAAGAGAAAAGGATTTTACGGTAAGTTCTTACAAAAATCCATTTTTCTCTATCGCTCATTGACAGACGTAGTCTTCTTGATTCTCAAGAGCTGGGACATCCAGAAGCAGTGCCACAAATGAGGGGTGGGATTGACAAAATCAAATCCAATCTAGTAGGCCCAACCGGTGCCAAACTAGAAGTTTTAAAGGCTCATTATAAACAAAGAATGAGACTAAAGAAAAATTTTCCAACGGAAAAAACCCTCGAGGTAGACCACTGGTCTCCTCAAATTGCGGCCTGCAAAACCTTGCGGCCAAATGAGGCATCAGACGATGCCATTACATCAACTTTATAATGTTTAGAGAAGGTATGCACCGACGACCAGGTAGCCGCCTTGCACACCTGGACCACTGACGCCTGATGGCGAAAGGCCCATGACGCACTAAGTGCCCGAGTGGAGTGCGCCTTAACAGGGAACGGGGGCTCCCGACCCTTAATAGAATAAGCCTGCACTACCGTCTGTCTGATCCATCTGGAAATGGTCGCGGCAGATGCAGGCAACCCCTTTTTGGGTCCATCTGGGATCACAAAAAGTGAATCCGTCTTGCGAAACGAGTCTGTCGTTTTCAAGTATACCCTGATCGCCCGGACCACATCCAAGGAGTGCAAAGCAAATTCCCGAGGATGACTGGGTTTAGGACACAGGGAAGGTAATACAATTTCTTCATTCAGATGAAATTCTGAAACTACTTTTGGTAGGAAGGATGGATTCGGACGAAGAACCACCTTATCTCTATGAACCACCAGATATGGTGAACGACAAGATAATGCGGCCAGTTCTGACACCCTGCGTGCAGAAGTAATAGCCACCAAGAAGGCCACCTTCTGGGACAACGTAGGTAGAGGAATCTCCCTAATATCTTCAAAGGGAGGTTTCTGAAGAACCGACAACACTAAATTAAGATCCCAGGGGGGTAACGGCGCGTGCACTGGCGGAGCCAGATGTCGCACCCCCTGGATGAAATTCCGCACCAAGGAATGAGTAGCCAAAGGCTTCTGAAAGAAGATGGCTAATGCTGAGACCTGACCCTTGATAGTACTCAAGGCCAGTTTCTGCTCAACCCCTTGTTGCAGAAAAGCCAATATTCGACTAATCGAATAAGACCGAGGACGGAACCCCAAAGGTTCACACCATGCAATGTAGAACTTCCATGTGCGATGATAAATCTTTCTGGAAGTCGCTTTCCTTGCTTCAACTAGAGTAGGAATAACTGAAGCTGACAAACCTTTGTCCTTCAGCACCTGGGTCTCAATAGCCAGGCCGTTAAAGCCAGCGATCGTAAAGCAGGATGGAAGATCGGTCCCTGAGACAGTAGATCCTCTCTGAGAGGAAGTCTCCACGGGACGTCCGCCACCAGTCTGACCATGTCGGCGTACCAAGCTCGACGAGGCCAGTCCGGAGCTACCAGGATTACTGGGATTCCTTCCTCCTCTACCCTGCGAAGAAGTCTTGGCAGTAACGCGAGAGGAGGGAAGGCATATATTAGCTGGTATTGCCCCCACGGGGCGATCAGTGCGTCTGCGGTTTCTGCTAGAGGATCGCGGGAGCGAGCCACGAATCTCTGAACTTTCCTGTTGAATCGTGATGCCAACAGATCCACATCCGGTGTGCCCCACCGTAGGCACAACTGGTGGAAAACGTCTGGATGGAGGGACCATTCCCCCTGATCCAGGGTCTGACGGCTGAGATAACCTGCCTGCCAATTCTCCACCCCCGGAATGAACACCGCAGAGATTGCTGGAACAAATCGTTCCGCCCAGCGAAGAATGCAAGCCACTTCTTTGGCCGCTCGGACACTCTTGGTGCCCCCCTGATGATTGACATAAGCCACGGCCGTGGCACTGTCCGACTGGATCCGAACCGGGCTGCCCTGGAGCTGCTCGGTCCAGTGAATCAAAGTCTGATCGCTCTCAGTTCCAATACATTTATCGGTAATCTGGATTCTTCCGGGGACCAAAGTCCCTGGACAGATAACTGACCAAGAATTCCTCCCCATCCGGATAGACTGGCATCCGTGGTCACTATCGTCCAATATATTGGCAGAAATGACTTTCCCTGGCTGAGCATTGGAGACCGAAGCCACCAAACCAGAGACTCTCTGGTCTGTTTGCTCAATCGTATCTGATTGTCCAGGGATTCCGGATTCCGATTCCATCTGAGGAGAATCTCTTGCTGAAGAATTCGGGTATGGGACTGGGCAAATGGGACTGCTTCGAATGAAGCCACCATCAACCCCAGAACCCTCATGCAAGTCCGAAGGGAAGACCAGCTGTTGGACAGTAACAACTGGACTGCTGATTGAATCTTTCGAAGTTTCCCTACCGGAAGAAACACTCTTGTCCTGACTGTGTCTAGAATTAGACCCAGATATTCGAGCCTCTGGGTGGGAACCAGAAAAGACTTTTGCTGGTTCACCAGCCACCCGAATTCCTGTAAAGAAATCATAGTAATTTCTATGTTTTGTAGCAAGGTCTGAGGAGACTCTGCATGAAGCAGAAGATCGTCTAGGTAACCTAGAATCGATATACCTCTTTGGCGCAGAAGTGCCAACATTGGGGCCAACACTTTTGTGAAGACCCGCGGAGCCGTGGCGAGACCGAAAGGTAACGCCACAAACTGATAGTGGTTCTCCTCTACGGAAAAGCGTAGAAAACGCTGATGTCCTGCGAAAATGGGAATGTGAAGATAGGCGTCCTTGATGTCTATGGACGCTAGGACATCCCCTGGATGCAGGAAGGCTGCTACCGTGCGAATGGACTCCATTCTGAATCTTCTTATGTTGACGAAAGAATTGAGTGCTCTTAAGTCCAGAATTGGACGCACTTTGCCCTCTTTCCTGGGTATTGTAAACAGGTTTGAATAAAACCCTTGAAACCGTTCTGTCCAAGGAACGTGGACTACCACTCCTTGTTGTAGTAGATCTGTGACTGCTCTCCGCAGAACTTCTAGACGATCCGGAGATAGTCGGATATTGGAAGGGAAGAATCGCGCCGGTGGGAGAGATCGAAACTCGATCTTGTACCCTGACTTTATGACTTCGCAAACCCATTTGTCCGGGATTCTGGAAAGCCATGGATCCGGGAACCGGCGAAGACGTCCCCCCACCCCAGTTATGGGTGGGGGCGCACCTTCAGGCTTTGGATGGTTTATCTTCAGGTCTGGAGGGGGCGGGCTTTTGCTTGCCCGACCAACGACCCCTGACGCCTCCTGTAGGAACCTTGGAGGACTTAGTTTTTTCACCCGCTGGACGAAAAAACCTCTTGTGAGCAGAAAAAGAAGGCCCTCGTCTTTGACGAGTTCCTCTACCTTTAAAATTTTGCGGTAAAAAGGTGCTTTTTCCACCGGTGAGATCCTTAATGATCTCATCTAAGTTGGCTCCAAATAGACGTTCTCCTGAAAAGGGGATATTAGCCAATGCTTTTTTGGAACCTTGGTCGGCTATCCAACCTTTTAGCCACAGTGTACGCCTGAGAACCACTGCTGAGACTGATGCTCGCGCCATTAATGGAGTGGCGTCTAACGCCGCATCACATACAAACTGTAACCCCTGTATCATTTGTTCCAACAAATCTGATACCGCCTGAGGGACTTCTTCTAAGTCCCGGCGTAACCACTTGGTCCATTCAGTTACAGCCTGCGAAACCAGACCAATAGCAATTATTGGCCTGAAAGCTGATCCAATCAAGGAAAACATGGTGCGAGACATAGCTTCTATCTTGCGATCCACTGGATCTTTAAAAGACGGAGCGTCTTCTAAAGGAATAACCGTGGCTTTATTCAATCTAGCAATTGGTGAATCCACCACAGGTGGTTCTGTCCATTTCTTAATAAGGGTTTCCTCAAACGGATAACGCCTGTCAATGCGTTTGGAAATATTAAAAGTGCGTTTTGGCAGACGCCATTCTTCATCGATTGGATTGCCAAAACATTTGGGCAATGGAAAAACCTTTGCCACTTTGATGCGCTTTTTAGTCCCAAAAGGGATCTCAGTTTCAGCTATTTCTGATGGAATACCCTGTAACCTTAAAGTCTCTTGAACAGATACAATGAGTGCGTTTACCAACGCTTCCTCTCGGGCTATGGCAGATGCCGAAACATCCTCCTCACTGTCTGAAGAGACAGGACCCGAGACACCAATACCAGATGAAGTACCTGCAACTGCAGAAATAGGCTCAGAGTCTGAATCCGAGGTTTCAGATAATAAGGGGTTAGGCGGGGGTCGCTTTCTTGCGCCCTGTCCCTGACAAGCCACTTCCACCCGGGACACAAAAGTTTCCATAATGGCTGACAAAGATTCAATTGTCAATGGGGTGCTGGAGGATCCCGCAGACCCCTCGAGGGGATCCGGAGGAGATACATGAGTGGCAGGGTCCATGTTAATACAGGACACTTTTGCCAGCAATAAACAAAAAAACTTTTTTTTTTTTTTTTTGTGTGTCTCCCCCTAGCGCAATAGCGCCCCTCAGAGTACCTGCTTCTCGATCCCAGAGAGAGAGAGAGGGACCCCCAAGGCTCACCAACCGATGCAGTGCAGTTTCCAACAAACTGCAGCCAGCGTCTGTCTTACACAGACTGGAAGGAGCTGTTTGCTTTTTCCCGGGCAGAAGGCGTGGCTCCGCCCCCTGTGTACGCCTTCCGGCGTTCCCAGCCCTCCACGAGGAAGCTGGGCTCACAAAACATGGCCGCCCCCATAGAAGAGACATAAGACTCCAAAAACATGGCGGCCGGCGTGACCTGAGGACATACATGCATTCGGTCTACGGCAAAATGGCGGCGGACTGCCGATATCGTCTTCCCAGCACATCCACCTGCACTCTGCTGAGAGGTGACATATGGATCTACAGAGATACACTGCACATAAGGTAGGATTATACCTCCTATGTTTGCTGTAATGTTACAGTCTGCTGGGTAGAGTGTTAGCTCTTGAACCAAGTCCACTTCCCACAAACACATGCTGTATTACAAGGGGGACTTGTAAGTGTCAGATATATACTGACCATATATGGAGGGGCCCATAATATATACTGCCTCATAAATGAGGAAAAAAGGGAACGTTTTACTCACCATACCGAACCGACAGGCACCCTCTCTTCATAATACCCTCTCCACCGAGGTGGGGGTTTGTGGACGCCTCGACTCTCTGGTCCTGGCGTCCAAGCGAGCTTTTAACTCGCAAAGTCAGTCCCTTTACTGGGACTCCGTTGCGGCCGACTCAGCGCACTGGTCTGCACGCGCTTTTAGGCAGAAACCGGGGTGACCACTGGATCTCACATCCAGCCCGTCGCCCGGCCCCGCATACTTACTTGAATATGTCGCGGCCGACCAAGCGCAATGCCTGGTCTGCACGCGCTCGTAGGCCGGCTGGGGTGACCACAAGTGTCGCCCAGTCCGGCATTTTTGCTTGAAGATCTCACAGGAAAAAAACACTGGAGAAAACTACCTAAAAAATGTCTTTTTCTTAAAGAAAAAAAGTCTTGCCAGGACCAAAAGATCCCAGCAAGGAACTTAGGTCCTTACTCCTGACTAGACAGAAAAAAACTGATTCCCTGTAGCAGAGAGAGGGAGGATATACCCTCAGGGACTGCCCCCTAGGGTGGAGCCAGAACGTTTTGTCATTCTGCCTAGTCCTACTCCTGCGGAGACAACATAACCCAGCTCTTGAGAATCAAGAAGACTACGTCTGTCAATGAGCGATAGAGAAATATATATATATATAACATAACTACTCAGCGTAACATCATCTTTCACATTACGCAAAAAAAATTGGGCTAACTTTACTGTTTTGATTTTTTTTAATTCATTTTTTCCAAAAATATTGTGTTCGAAAGACCACTGCGCAAATACAATGTGGTATAAAATATTGCAACGACTGCCATTTTATTCTCTAGGGCATTCTTTTTCCAGGGTGCCTTGGCAAAATTCCTAAACATGTATCAAAAAATGGATACAAGCCTGCTTTTTACGTACACAAAGCCACGAGTTCTCATTATGCACCATTACGACTTTCTAGACACTGGCATCCTAACAACCAATGATGTCATCAGTTATTAAGGAGGGTGTCTGTTGTCTCCACGGCATCCTTGTTTGACAATCCTGTGCCCCTCTGAGGACATTAGCTGACTGTTTGAGAGAAATTGAGGGAGAAGAGAAACATTGGAATACTAGTCAGTACCAGTGTGCTAAAGTGAATCTGCTTTGTAAGAATAAATCACCTCTAACTTTGGGTGTCCTGTGTGTGGATGATGCTGCATTATGAAAAGCTATTTGAATAGTTTTTCAGAATAGGGTGCCTCTAGACTGTTCATAATTTTATAGGGTGCCTCTGTTCATAATTTTAAAGGGTGCCTCTAGACTGTTCATAATTTTATAGGAAGCCTCGAGACTGTTCATAATTTTATAGGGTGCCTCGAGACTGTTCATGATTTTATAGGGTGCCTGGAGACTGTTCATAATTTTAAAGGGTGCCTCTAGACTGTTCATACTTTTATAGGGTGCCTCGAGACTGTTCATAGATTTATAGGGTGCCTCGAGACTGTTCATAATTTTTATAGGGTGCCTCGAGACTGTTCATAATTTTATAGGGTGCATGGAGACTGTTCATAATTTTAAAGGGTGCCTCTAGACTGTTCATAATTTTATAGGGTGCCTGGAGACTGTTCATAATTTTATAGGGTGCCTCTAGACTGTTCATAATTTTATAGGGTGCCTCTAGACTGTTCATAATTTTATAGGGTGCATGGAGACTGTTCATAATTTTATAGGGTGCATGGAGACTGTTCATAATTTTATAGGGTGCCTGGAGACTGCTCATAATTTTATAGGGTGCCTGGAGACTGCTCATAATTTTATAGGGTGCCTGGAGACTGCTCATAATTTTATAGGGTGCCTGGAGACTGTTCATAATTTTATAGGGTGCCTGGAGACTGCTCATAATTTTATAGGGTGCCTGGAGACTGCTCATAATTTTATAGGGTGCCTGGAGACTGTTCATAATTTTATAGGGTGCCTCTAGACTGTTCATAATTTTATAGGGTGCCTGGAGACTGTTCATAATTTTATAGGGTGCCTGGAGACTGTTCATAATTTTATAGGGTGCCTGGAGACTGTTCATAATTTTATAGGGTGCATGGAGACTGTTCATAATTTTATAGGGTGCCTGGAGACTGTTCATAATTTTATAGGGTGCCTGGAGACTGTTCATAATTTTATAGGGTGCATGGAGACTGTTCATAATTTTATAGGGTGCCTGGAGACTGCTCATAATTTTATAGGGTGCCTGGAGACTGTTCATAATTTTATAGGGTGCCTGGAGACTGTTCATAATTTTATAGGGTGCCTCTAGACTGTTCATAATTTTATAGGGTGCATGGAGACTGTTCATAATTTTATAGGGTGCCTCTAGACTGTTCATAATTTTATAGGGTGCCTGGAGACTGTTCATAATTTTATAGGGTGCCTCTAGACTGTTCATAATTTTATAGGGTGCATGGAGACTGTTCATAATTTTATAGGGTGCGTGGAGGCTGTTCATAATTTTAAAGGGTGCCTCAACTAAAAAAAGGTTGAGAAACACTGCTCTAGGGTCTGCTTAAAAAAAAAAAAAAAAATATATATATATAGAAAAAATGTTTGGGGGTTCTTATTAATTTTCTAGCAAAAAATCTTGATTTTACCTTGTAAGCAACAAATGTCTGCAATAGGCCTGGTCTTCAAGTGGTTAAAAGCAAAAGATCAAAAAAAAAAAAATAGTTGATTTCCACCCTGGACTGCCATTGTTGCGGTCCTCTAAGGCTATAGAAGCGTTCAAAGACGATCCAGTCTTTTATCGCCTCCGTGACCAGTCGGAAATGGTAAGCCCGAGAAACACCTGTGGGAGGCGGGAGGGGACACGTCAGAAAGCCAGCGCTGTGTAATGGTCAAGCAAAAACAGAAAATATGGAGAAAGCACAGAACAAAGCCGGGGGTGGGAGACATACAATGCAGGAGATACTTCCACTGTAGCTCCTCAGGCACAGCTTCCTGTCCAGCACTAAGAATCGTGACCACTACAGATGTGACATCACCAAAAATGTATTCTATTATTAGAAGTGGTGGCTGTATTAGTTTTCACCCCTCTGTTTTCACCTGGTGATCTGGCCAGTACCACCCCTCCTGTATTAGTGAGGCAACTCCAGAGGAATGAGTAGAGGATGCACAGCAGACATTAGCATTTTCAGTCGGGGGGGATTAATATACTAGAGATTCTACTGCAGATTAACCACTTTACCACCGGAGGATTTTGCTGTCTTACGTCCAGGACACTTTTTGCGATTCGGCGCTGTGCAACTTTAACTGACAATTGCACGGTCGTGCGACGCCGTACCCAAACAAAATTTACGTCCTTTTTTCCCCACAAACAGAGCTTTCTTTTGGTGGTATTTGATCACCTGTGCGATTTTTACTTTTTGCGATATATACAAAAAAAGAGCGTAAATTTTGAAAAAATAACAATATTTTCACATTTTTTTATATGAAATTCCCCCCCAAAAAAATGTAAAAATCTAATTTTTTTAAAATTTTTGGCCAATTTTTTTTCTGCTACCTATGTTTGGTAAAAAAAAAAAAAAAAATCACAATAAGCGTATTTTGATTGGTTTGCGCAAAAGTTATTGCGTTTACTAACTAAGGGAATGATTTCTGTCATTTTTGGTGTTTTTTTTTTTTAACGAGTAATGGCGGCGATCTGCGATTTTTTTTGCGGGACTGTGACATTGCGGCGGACAGATCGGACCCTTGACTGACATATTTGACACTTTTGGGGGTACCAGTGACATTACTGCAGTAATCAGTGCTATACATATGCACTGTTACTGTAAAAATGACACTGGCAGGGAAGGGGTTAATTTTATTGGAGAGGGAGGGGTTAATGTATGCCTGGTGCTTACTGACGTGTGGGGGGAGGTGACTGAGTGAGTCAGGGACAGATCGCATTTTCAGCTATGCTGAACCCTGCAATCTGTCACTCCTTGTCACTTAAGAGATCCGCCCGCATTGTTTACACAAGCGGGCGGATCTCCAAACTGGATTCCCCTACGATCGGGGAAGAGCAGCGGCGATTGCCGCCGCTCCTCCCCTGGCCCGACTCCCGCTGTGACTGAAAACAGCAGGAGCGCTGCCTACAGGGGGAGGAGTCCAGCGACGTAGTACTACGTCGCACGATAATGAACCACTTTGCCGCAGTACAGTCAATGTGAGCGGTCGGCAAGTGGTTAAACGACATTAACAAATTAAAGCCAAACTCTACCTTACACTTTATAAACAGTTTTTTTCTTTTGGGTTAACGGTTTTACATAAATAAATAGCGGATCATCGTAAGCAACCCTGTCAGTGGTAAATGGTTTGTCTCATCCATGTAACGGATTCATTCTGCTGGAGAGCGTGTTCCTTTGAAAAACATACTGGTAAGATCACTGGGTGAAAAGAAAGTCCAAAAAACAAAATGAATGCAACCATCACAGGTAACGATTGGTTTACATCTGGTGAGGCAGCAGAGCCTCAGATCTCTAACAATTCAGTTATGAGGCTGGAGGCACAGCAATCCCCAACCACAGAGAAGAGAACCTTTTATTTTATAGGAGGAATTCAGGACAAAGAAGAGATCACTCAAGTACAGTTATCACTCTTCACTCCCCGACTTCTCTTCCGCTTTACAGAGGATGAAGTGTCAGCAGATTTCCTTCCAATCCAAAGCAGCTCACCAAGCTGACCCCTCATCTATATGTACAGTATGGGGGCTCATAGGAAACCCATCCCCCCCCCCCCCCCATCTCCTCTACTGCACCCCTTGTGTGCTCCTTATATACTCACCTATACACCATGGAACACTCCATATGTTTCCTATAGACCCTCCTATTCCCCATACACTCCTCTACAGCACACTCCATGTGTCCCCATACACCCCATAACACACTCCATGTGTCCCCATACACCCCATAACACACTCCATGTGTCCCCATACACTCTCCTATACCCCATAACACACTCCATGTGTCCCCATACACTCTCCTATACCCCATAACACACTCCATGTGTCCCCATACACTCTCCTATACCCCATAACACACTCCATGTGTCCCCATACACTCTCCTATACTCCATAACACACTCCATGTGTCCCCATACACTCTCCTATACTCCATAACACACTCCATGTGTCCCCATACACTCTCCTATACTCCATAGCACACTCCATGTGTCCCCATACACTCTCCTATACTCCATAACACACTCCATGTGTCCCCATACACTCTCCTATACTCCATAACACACTCCATGTGTCCCCATACACTCTCCTATACTCCATAACACACTCCATGTGTCCCCATACACTCTCCTATACCCCATAGCACACTCCATGTGTCCCCATACACTCTCCTATACTCCATAGCACACTCCATGTGTCCCCATACACTCTCCTATACTCCATAACACACTCCATGTGTCTCCATACACTCCCCCTATACCCCATAACACACTCCATGTGTCCCCATACACTCCCCCTATACCCCATAGCACACTCCATGTGTCTCCATACACTCTCCTATACCCTATAACACACTCCATGTGTCCCCATACACTCCCCCTATACCCCATAACACTCCATATACACCCTGCTACCTCACAGCACACTCAGCAATCCTCGTTCTTCCGGAGTCTCTCCGGACCCGCCCACATACACCGCCCCCTCCCGGCTTTCTCTGACATCTAGCCAGTAGTAGTTCGGCCCTGACATGTGACACCCCGCCCATTCTGCTGGACTAGCCACTCACAAACTTCGCGAAAGTTTATCTGTGTGTAAATAAAGTTTTCCTGATACAAGCTCTTGAATTCTGGAAAGTGTAGTTCGGAGCTGTGCCCTACCGGTGTTCACAGAGGAGGATCTGAGCCCGGGGACTACATCTCCCAGAGTGCAGTGCGGCGCCCTGTGTTCTGTATTAGGCAAATAGGCAGAGATCGGTCAGGAAAGATCTTGGTGTCGCTGTGCCGGTCGGAACACCAGGATGGAGTCGGAGCCTCTGCTGGGTCCTTTGCAGCGAAGTTGGTGTGCGGAGCCGGACTTCATCGCCTCTGTGGAGAAGAATAACCGAGACCGGACAGCGTCCGCTTCTTCCTGTGGAGAGGGGGCCCTGAGACATGGGGGGCCCCGGGACAGCAATGGTGAGAGCTGCCCTGTGATCAGAGGCTGTGTGATGGGATATCCCAGAGAGACGATCTACACACTGCATGACATCTCTATTCCTCCTATAATACTACATCCCATAATAATCTCCTCTATATATAATATTATATTCTATAATGTCCCCTATATATAATATTATACTCTATAATGTCACCTATATATAATATTCTCTATAATGTCACCTATATGTAATATTATACACTAATGTCCTCTATAGAATAATATACTGTATAATGTATGTCATCCATATAGAATAATATACTGTATAATGTCATCTATATATAATAATATGCTCCATAGTTGGATCTATATATAATACTCCATAATGTCACCTATATATAATATTATACTCTATAATGAGATCTATATATAATATTATACTCCTAAAATGTCACCTATATATAATATTATGCATTATAATGTCATCTATATATATATATAATATTATACTCTATAATGTCCTCTATATATAATAGTATACTCTATAATTCCCCTATATATAATATTATACTCTATAATGTCCCCTATATATAATATTCTCTATAATGTCCTCTATATATAATATTATACTCTATAATGTCCTCTATATATAATAGTATACTCTATAATTCCCCTATATATAATATTATACTCTATAATGTCCCCTATATATAATATTATATTCTATAATGTCCTCTATATATAATATTATACTCTATAATTCCCCTATATATAATATTATACTCTATAATTCCCCTATATATAATATTATACTCTATAATGTCCCCTATATATAATATTATACTCTATAATATAGTCATCTATATATAATATTATACTACTATAATGTCCTCTATATATAATATTATACTCTATAATGTCACCTATATATAATATTCTCTATAATGTCATCTATATGTAATATTATACACTAATGTCCTCTATAGAATAATATACTGTATAATGTCATCTATATATAATAATATGCTCCATAGTTGGATCTATATATAATACTCCATAATGTCACCTATATATAATATTATGCATTATAATAGGATCTATATATATTATACTCCCATAATGGGATTTATCTATAATAATAAATGGGCTATACAATATAATATTGCCTATGTAAAAATGAAATGCAGTCTATGCATGTGTATGGGCAGCACACACTCACACACACATTTATATATGAATTTATTTTACCAGAAGTATTGGGACGCCAATCATCTACATCAGGGCCGGACCTCACAAATGCTCTTCTGGAAGAATAGTCAAACACTCCCAGAAGAGTTGAAGCTGTTATAGCTGCATAGGGGAACCCTACGGACTAAAGCCCCGTACACACGATCGGATTATCGAACGATCTGTTGTCTGTTTTTTGTGGCATGCTAGTCTGATGTGGAAAGTGAAGAGGTTATTTTCATACAAATTTTCCCGTAGGACAGAATTCTACTTCAGAAGTGATGTCATGTGTTGGATTGTTTTGTATGTGTTCTTTCTCCCTGAGCATGCCCAGTCTTGCTCTTAAGATTTTTTTCCATTGAAATCTGTACTAATGAGGCGAAAATCGGACGTTGTGTTGACGGACGATAAAATTTTTTTTATAGCCTGCACATCAGGATTTTTTCGGCCAAACAGTCGGAGTCGGCTGTGGAAAGCGCCATACTAACAATCCGAAAATCAGCAGACCGGTCGTCGGGTGAAATTTCCCATCAGATTTTCCTATCGTGTGTATGGGGCTTAAGACTGCGATGCCATTAAAGTTCATGTGTGTGTAAATGCAGGCGTCCCAATACTTTTGGTAATATAGTGTATATGTATACACTGTGATCTGTACCTAGGACACTGATCAGCCACAACATTATGACCACTGACCGATAAAGTGAATACCATTGCTTATCTTGTTACAATGACATCTGAAAGTGAGTGGTGTTTTTTAGGTGAACATGTTGTCACTGAAGTTGGTGTGTTGAAAGCAGAAAAAACAAGCATAACAGTTTTGTTGTGTATGGGGGTATGTAGGCAGGGTGCCCATGCTGACCCGTGTCCACAACCAGAAGCAGCGTGCGTATTAGAACCAGACCACACAGCAATAGAAGAAGGTGACCTGGTCTGATAAAATCCTCAATGGTTTGAGGTGTTGATTTGGCCTCCAGATTCTCCAGATCTCATGCTGAGCATCTGTAGGATGTGCTGGAAAGGCAAATCCAATCCATGGAGGCCACACTTCACAACTTACAGGGCTTAAAAGAACTGATGGTTCAGTACCTGATACCACAGCATACCTTCAGAGGTCCAGTGGAGTCCATTCTGCATCAGGCCAGGGCTGGTTTGGCTGCAAAAGGACCTATTCAATATTAGGTGGGTGGCCATAAAGTTATGGCTGATTGGCATGTGTGTATATATGTATGTATGTATGTATATGGCGTGTATGCATACACAGTATCCCACAAAAGTAAGTACACCCCTCACATTTTTGTAAATATTTTATTCTAACTTTTCATGTGATAACACTGAGCCCCCGTTCACACTGAGGCGACCTGGTCACCTCACAGGTCGCCGTAGGTCGCCTCCCATAGGGAAGCTGCGGACCCGTTCTAATAGGAGCGACACAAGTCGCTCCGACTTAGAAAAAGGGTCCGGAGCTTCTTTGGGGCGACCAGGAGGCGACCGCCATAGACTTCAATGTTAAGTCCGTGGCGGCCGCTCCGAGCTCACAGCGCGCTGCTCGCACCGCGACCTCGGAGGTCGCAGTGCGAAGTAGCATCGCCCTTATGTGAACGGGGGCTGAAGGAATGACACTTTGCTACAATGTAAAGTAGTGAGTGTACAGCTTGTATAACAGTGTAAATTTGCTGTCCCCTCAAAATAACTCAACACACAGCCATTAATGTCTAAACCGCTGGCAACAAAAGTGAGTACACCCCTAAGTGAAAATGTCCAAATTGGGCCCAATTAGCCATTTTCCCTCCCCGGTGTCATGTGACTCATTAGTGTTACAATGTGTCAGGTGTGGTAAATTTGGCGTTATCGCTCTCACTCTCTCATACTGGTCACTGGAAGTTCAACATGGCTCCTCATGGCAAAGAACTCTCTGGTGTGAAAAAAAGAATTGTTGCTCTACATAAAGATGGCCTAGGCCAGCGATGGTGAACCTTGGCACTCCAGATGTTTTGGAACTACATTTCTCATGATCCTCATGCACTCTGCAGTGTAGTTGGGCATCATGGGAAATGTAGTTCCAAAACATCTGGGGTGCCAAGGGTCACCAGCACTGGCCTAGGCTATAAGAAGATTGCCAAGACCCTGAAACTGAGCTGCAGCACGGTGGCCAAGACCCTCTCCTGTAGTAAGTGTATTAATGTGCCGCTTTACTTGCGCAATTATTTGGGATTGCTCCACTGCTCAGACAGTGGTAATATTGTGCAATTAGCTGTAGCAATCAATAATCAGTGGACAGTAGTGATCTGCTGTAATCTCTGGCAACCAATTAGTGAGAAGCAATAATGTGCAGTAACCTTTAGCAACCAATTGGCAAGCAGAAATTATGTATTGTAACCTCTAGCAACCAGTCTGTGAGCAGTAAAGATAGACTGTAACCTCTGGCAACCAACTGTAATCACTGCATGATCTGCTGCAGTAAACTGATTTTGAGTCTACCTGCTATTTTTATGTATGTCCCAAGAACGGATTTGCCCAGGGCCCAATCAATATTAAAGACGGCCCTGGCCAAGACCATACATTGATTTAACCGGAGAGGTTCCACTCAGTACAGGCCTCTCCATGGTTGACCAAAGAAGTTGAGTGCCCATGCTCAGCGTCATATCCAGAGGTTGTCTTTGGAAAATAGACGTATGAGTGCTGCCAGCATTTCTGCAGAGGTTGAAGGGGTGGGGGGAGGGGGTCAGCCTGTCAGTGCTCAGACCATACGCCGCACACTGCATCAAATTGGTCTGCATGGCTGTCATCCCAGAAGGAAGCCTCTTCTAAAGATGATGCACAAGAAATCCCGCTAACAGTTTGCTGAAGACAAGCAGACTATGAACCATCTCCTGTGGTCTGATGAGACCAAGATAAACGTATTTGGTTCAGATGGTGTCAAGCGTGTGTGGCGGCAACCAGGTGAGGAGTACAAAGACAAGTGTGTCTTGCCTACAGTCAAGCATGGTGGTGGGAGTGTCATGGTCTGGGGCTGCATGAGTCCTGCCGGCACTGGAGAGCTACAATTCATTGAGGGAACCATGAATGCCAACATGTACTGTGACATACTGAAGCAGGGCATGATCCCCTCCCTTCAGAGACTGGGCTGCAGGGCAGTATTCCAACATGATAACAACCCCAAACACACCTCCAAGATGACCACTGCCTTGCTAAAGAAGCTGAGGGTAAAGGTGATGGACTGGCCAAGCATGTCTCCAGACCTAAACCCTATTGAGCATCTGTGGGGCATCCTCAAACGGAAGGTGGAGGAGCGCAAGGTCTCTAACATCCACCAGCTCTGTGATGTCATCATGGAGGAGTGGAAGAGGACTCCAGTGACAACCTGTGAAGCTCTGGTGAACTCCATGTCCAAGAGGATTAAGGCAGTGCTGGAAAATAATGGTGGCCACACAAAATATTGAGACCTTGGGCCCAATTTGGACATTTTCACTTAGGGGTGTACTCACTTTTGTTGCCAGTGGATTAGACATTAATGGCTGTGTGTTTGAGTTATTTTGAGGGGACAGCAAATTTACACTGTTAGAGCCGGTTCACACTGCTGCGACTTGTCAGCCTGACAAGTCACGCTCCATTGACCGCTACAGGAGCCGTTCTAATAGGAGAGACACAAGTCGCTCCGACTTAGAAAAAGGGTCCTGTACTACTTTGGAGCGACTTGCATAGACATTCATTATATGAAGTCCGTGCAAGTCACGGTGCACAGCGGTGCATGCAACTTCACAGGTCGCCCCCCGAAGTTGTGCCGCTTCAGTGTAAACTGGCACTTATACAAGCTGTACACTCACTACTTTACATTGTAGGAAAGTGTCATTTCTTCAGTGATGTCATATGAAAAGATATAATAAAATATTTACAAAAATGTGAGGGGTGTACTCACTTTTGTGAGATACTGTATATATAAAAACATTATATATATATATATATATATATATATATATTAGTGTGTGTGTATGTATGTATATGTGTGTAGTATTATTATATTTTGATTTTGTAGAGGCTTTACACATAGGGGGTCGGGGATTAAAAAAAAAAATATATATATTCATACAGAAATTTTATTGCCCATGCCTACCGGAATTTATTTTCTGAAAGATTGCTAAACTAAAGAGAATAATTTGGTTGCTGTGGCTGAAGTTCCTTTAGTAAGACAAGGATTTTTGCTGGCTATGTATTGTACTTTTTAATTCATTTTATTTTTATTTATTTTGTTGTTGCCCCCCCTAGCTAAGTGCTTTCCATCTGGTCTTAGTGTTCCTGAACCCAGGAGCTTGCAGTCACTATATCTGGTCTCCAACAGTACACAGAACATGGAAATGCAATTATTTTAGTAAATATAAACTGCTAAATACTGTTTCCTAGCAGTATATAGCAGTCTTGTGACTTGTCTGGTTGAAGCTTGTAGGAGGAGTTTTCATTCTCCTCTGACTGTCCTATGAGGCTGCAGGACCCCCGACCCTCTGTCTGGACAGTGCTGACTGTCCCCTGTGCTGATCACATGCACCTTCCCAAGAAAAAACAAAACTCTCTTATCAATATACACCAAACTGAGCATGTCTGCCCCTAAGGTTCTGTTCTATCAGGAGATGAAGTGGGGACAGTGGAAGAAGGGGAGGATCAGAGAAGACAGGATCAAACAGCCTTTTTGCACAATGCTGAGGATTAACATTAACCTCTTAGAGTCCACAGTGAGTATAACAAGCATGCTTTACTGCATATACAGACTGATTTTACTGCTGTGCGTTTAGTAACACTTTAAGCAGCCCATAGGCGATTCAATTTTCTAGAAAATAATTTGATTCCCCTATCAACGCAGTCAGTGTTAATGAGGGAACGCCTCCTGCTGTTCTATTGTATTCTGCCAGCAGGGGGTGCGGGGAGCCTTCCTAGCTAGTAGACCACAATGATTACTGCTAGAGTCTTTAGCCGCCAGCAGTAATCAAATGTAAACAATCTGACGAGCTGGTTGTACCCAATTTGATCGATGGATTGAATTTGGTACAATCAGACTTCCCATACAGGAATCAAATCTCGGCTGGTTCAGCAGGGACAATTTCAATCCAGTGGTGTAGTGGTTAGCACTTTCACCTAGCAGCAAGAGGGTCGGTGGTTCAAATCCCAATCACGACACTACCTGCCTGGAGTTTGCATGTTTTCCCTGTGCCTGCGTGGGTTTCCTCCGGGTACTCCGGTTTCCTCCCACACTCCAAAGACATGCTGGTAGGTTAATTGGATCCTGTATAAAATTGGCCCTACTATGCATGTATACAATGTGAGTTAGGGACCTTAGATTGTAAGCTCCTGGAGGGCAGGGACTGATGTGAATGTACAATGTATATGTAAAGCGCTGCGTAAATTGACAGCACTATATAAGTACCTGAAATAAATAAATAAATGTATAGCCAGCTTTATACTCCACTTCACCCCCCCACCATCCAGTAACCACTCATCCTTTCCTGCAGAAGTGACCGCTCTGTACGGCATGTTTGTTCTGTAGCCCCATTTATTCCTATGTGGCAGCCTCAAGCATTTCCCAAAAATACCGATCGCTTGGCTAACAGTATCGTCCTCTATGGCACCTGACACATATACAATAGCGTATGAAGAGGGAAGCGTGTGTCATGGGACTTTATATGAAGTCAGACATATATACAATAGCGTAGTTCATGCAGTTTTAGGACAGATGGATCCACACCCTTCCTTTATCATATGACAGTGTTTGTGACATGTCTGCTGGCTGATTATAATTATACACAAATGCTGAATCATTATTTCCACATGCTGTCATCAAATGAGAATAATTATTATGTAGGCGGAGGAGGGGGACTCATTGAGGGACGGCACTGCCAATGTTTCACCCATCAGAGAGTGACTCTATCCTGGGGCACAGACATCTCTTCTCTACATATTAAAGCGTCAAGTCAAATCTTTTATATTAGATGTGGATACAGTGTGAAAAGCCTTGTATACTAAGAGTAGAGCTGCACAATTAATCGTTAAAAAATCGCAATCTCGATTCAACGCCCCCCCCCCCTCACAATCTTAATCCGGCATTTCCACGATTCCTACAGCGCAGAGCCGTTTTCTGCTCACTCTCAGCTGTCAAATAAAAAAAGAGCCTCCGGCATTGCTTAACTATAAACATTGTATCATTTGGTTCTTTTATATCAAAGAGAACGTCAGTCTGTTTAGAAAGGCAGTTTAAGCACTTAAAGACTAAATGGCGGTTCACATTGGTGAGATGCGGGTTCTCGCATCTCCCCGGACTCGCAGGCAGTTCACACTGCCATATGCGAATCGCTGGGGGTGTCAATATAGAGTTAACAACACCCCCAGATTAGTTTGGATATCGCAGTGCGACCTCTCAGTTCAGACAGAAATTGGATTGCATAGGTGTGAACGCCCATGTGATCCAATTCTGGTGTAGATCAAAAAAAGGGTCCAAACGCAATGCAAATTCATCCAAACAATCTGTATGGCAACGCCCACTTCACAAACTTAATCCGGCATTTCCACTATTCATACAGTGCAGAGCCGTTTTCTGTTCCCTCCCAGCTCACTCTGTATGGCTGAATTTGCATCGCACAGACATCGCATGTGATTTTCACAGCCGTGCAGGACGAATCGCATGCGGTGTCTGACATTGCATATGTGTGAACCTGCACTAAGCCTTTTTCTGACACAGTTTCGTTGCTTACAAGTGTGTGTGTGTGTGTGTAAAGGAAATTCATACATTCTGTATATTGTATGTATTGCACACGACACTAATAATGTTTTCATTACATGTTGCATTCTTTTGAGTCCTGATTGGAATTAGCCTGCCTATGTTACGTCCCTTGTTACCATAAAAGTACAATTGTAATATTGGAGTCGGTTCACACTATGGCGACGTGACTCTGTACTACTTCAGGGGCGACTTCTGAAGTCCCGTGCACCGCGACTTCGGCACGACTTGCACGGACTTCATATAATGGAAGTCTATGCAAGTCGCTCCGAGGTCGCCCCAAAGTAGTACAGGACCCTTTTTCTAAGTCGGAGCGACTTGTGTTGCTCCTATTAGAACGGGTCCTGTAGCAGTCAATGGACCGCGAGGGACTGCGACTTGTCAGGCTGACAAGTTGCCTGACAAGTCGCAGCAGTGTGAATCGAGTCTTAATGTGATACCTATGTAACCATGTGTATAAAAACCTTCAATTACGTCAAACAAAACAGAACAGTGATTTGGAAAAATGCTGAGCGTATCTTTTGTGTCTGTTCCCTCCTGCAGTAATTATTATTAATTTGGAACCACTAATCAATATGAGGATAGGAGTTGCCCATCTATAAAATGTCCAGAACAAAAAAAAAAAATGTATGCGTGTGTCTGTGTATATATATATAATATAATATGTGTTAAAAAAAAAAGTGTGTGTATATGTATGTATGTATGTATGTATGTGTATATATATATATATATATATATATATGTGTGTGTGTATATATATATATATATATATAGGTGTGTGTTAAAAAAAAAAAAGTGTATGTATGTGTGTATATATATATATATATATATATATATATATATATATATATATATATATATATATATATATATATATATATATATATATATATATATATATATATATATATATATATGTGTGTGTAAATAAATGTCTGTGTGTGTGTGTATATATGTATGTATATATATATATATATATGTGTGTGTGTGTGTGTGTGTTAAAAAAAAAAAGTGTATGTATGTGTGTGTGTATATATATATATATATATATATATATATATATGTGTGTGTGTAAATAAATGTATATGTGTGTGTATGTGTATATATATATATATATATATATATATATATATATATATATATATATATATATATATATATATATATATATATATATATATATATAGCAACTATAAACTGCTAAACACCTTTTCTCATTAGTAGTATATAGCAGTCTTGTGACTTCTATCAGTTTCTAGTTAAAGCTTGTAGGAGGAGTTTTCATTCTCCTCTGACTGTCCTATGAGGCTGCAGGACCCCTGACCCTCTGTCTGGACAATACTGACCCCTGTGCTGATCACATGCATATATATATATATATATATATAATATTTTTTTTTTTAGCAGAGACCCTAGAGAATAAAATGGCGGTCCTTGCAATATTTTATGTCGCACTGTACTTACACAGCGGCCTTTCATACCCAATTTAAAAAACTAAAAACGAAACCGTAAAGTTAGCCCAATTTTCTTATATAATGTGAAAGATGATGTTACCCTGAGAATCGTGATCTTTATTCTTAGCAAAATCAATAGTGATTCTCATTCTATTCAGAATCGTGCAGCTCTCCCTAAAGAGTCCCCCATGCTAGGGCCGTATTTCCCCTGCAGGGGTGCACAGATGTTCTGCACATCCCCAGGTAGGCACTCCCATTGATATCAGATTGGGGCATAGCGGGTGCACAGAAACAGCCATATGAGTGCGGCTTTCTGAACGCAGACGATTTAATGGGCTGTCGCAGACTCCAAGAGTACCTGACTATGCCCATCCTTTCCACCCAGCTCCTCCAATCAGGCTGTACTACAGCTTCTATGATTGAAACGTGATCTATGAATGGAGGGGGCTGACCTACCAATCAATCCTCCATTCATAGATTCTATACCTTTTTAGAGAAGTTGTAGTACGGCTTCTATTATTGGAGGAGCTGGGTGGAAAGGGTGGGCATAGTTGGGCGAGAGCTTATGACAGCTTCTTGTTTGTATTAACGCCCACCACACCCAAAGATTACAGGGGTGTGGGGAGATATGGAGAATTTCTACGAAGGCTCCATTCTATTGCCAGGACAGTCATCCAGCACCCAGGGCAAAGATGCCAAACTGTGCTCCCCCTCCTTCTTTTAGGGTCAGGGTGCCCCATCCCTGCAATAAACCATTGCGCCCAGGGCAGCCGTCCCTCCTGCCCACCCCTTGTCTCAGCCCTGCTCCATTCACACTTGTACGAGTCAACTTTGGATGGGTGCAACTTGGATACGACTTTGGCTTTGACCAGCAATGATGGACAACTGTTGCACACAAGTTGCATTGTATGACTTTCATGCAACTTCTGAGGATTAACATTAAAGTCTATGGGCCCTCAAGTTGTATGAAAGTCGGACCAAAATCGTGCATGAACTACTTTGAAGTTGCTGCATCTTTAAGGCTCAATTCACGTCTATACTTGTTGCTTTTGAGCGTTTCTGCTGTGTTTTTTTGCGGGTGTTTTTTTTTACCACGAATTGTGTTTTTTGGGTTTTTTTTGATTTATTTTTTTTATTTTTTATTTTTTTCAGGAAATTTGTTGTAGGGCAGATAAAAAAGGCAAATCATGGCAAAAATGCGGTAAAATGCACTATATGATTTTCTGCAGCTTCTCTATTAAGGTCTATTGAACAAAAAAAAAAGCACAGTTTTGCATTTAAAAAAAGTCCCTGACCCTTTCCAAAAATGTAGAGGCACAAATATTTATTGATGTGAACGTGTTCCAAGGGAACTCATGTTAAAATAAAATAAATAAAAATGTCCTGCGTTTCTGCAAAAAGCATTAAGAAAAAAAAAAAAAACGCATTGGTGTGAATGGAGCCTAAGGCCACGGTGGTCACACCATGGAGACGTCAGTTTTTCTGTACGCGTTCTGCAAGGGCTCAATAAACCCATTGTTCTCTATGTCCTGTTCACATCACATCACTGGTATCATGTGCTGATTTATTTCTGCATGGGAAAAAAACGTACATGACCTCCACATTGGTGGGAAAAGGGCACATAATTGACATAATCGCATAGAAACTGATGTTTGTATGGTGTGATCAGGACCGCTGATGGGGGGGCGACCTCCAGTCCTCCTGTAGGGGGGCCGGGCACACACGGGGGCGCCAACAGCAGGGGGAATCGGTGCTGTCGGGTGGAGGGGGCGATTAAAGTCCTGTGTGGCTCTCTGCAGCAGCTGAAAGCTAGTTTCTCTCCCTCCTTCCAGCTTTCAGCTGCTGCAGGGAGAGACACAGACACAGGGCATCCTTCCTGTAATTGCTTCTCCGGCACCGATATGGAAAGTGAAGAGGTTACTTTCATCCGAAATTTCTCGTATGACAGAATTCAACTTCAGAAGTGATGTCATGTGTTGGATTGTTTTGTATGTGTTCTTTTGTTTCTGAGCATGCCTAGTCTTGTTCTTACGATTTTTTTTTTTTTTTTTCAGACTAAAACTGTACTACAGGGCTCGACAAAACCCAGGCGCCAGGTCCCAATGGCCACTGGAAATAATGTCCTGGTGCCTAGGTTACACCGCAGCAGTGGTCGGTATCCTCCCATGTGGCCCACCCCCAGGTGCGCGGACCAGCGTCAGGCTGGCTCCTGCTGGAGTGGGATACACGCTCCCATGTGCAAACCGGCGCCCTCTGGTGGATGAGCGCTGCTTGCTCTGACTGCCTGTCCACCTCCGACATCATCTTCCCAGGTTGACAGCTGGGCTTGATTGGGAGTGTGTCTATTAGTGCCACCTGTCAGTGCAGCTTATCAGTGCTCATTAGCAGTGCCGGGACAAGATCATCTAGAGCCCAGGGCGAACATGCCAAGCTGCAGCCCCCCCCCCCATGTATGAGCATTATGTGTCAGCTAAAATCCCTCCAACCAAAACACTGAGCATTACCCTGCATGCTTACCCTACCCTAACAATACCATTGCCCCTCCTCCCAGTACAAATCGGCCCCCCTGCTGAATTCCCTCATCTTGGCACAAATCTTTGCCCCCCCCCCCCCCCCAAACTCAAATGCACCCCCTCCCAAAAAAAACAATTCACCCCTGCTAGCACAAATCCTCTCCCCCTTAAATTTCCTTTCCTAGTACACATCCTCTCCTCCTCACTTCAAATTACCCTCTCCCAGCACAAATTCCCACCAAACCCCTCTACCTAGCACAAATCTTCTCCCCCCTGCCACCCAACACCAATCCCCCTAAATCCTCACTCTTGGTACCCTCCCCACACCCCCAAATGCCCCCCCCCTCCCAATCTCCTTGTGGCATCCCCAACCTCAAATATCAACCCAGGGCAGCTTTCCCTCCTGCCCACCCCTTGTCCCGTCCCTGCTCATTAGTGCCACCTGTCAGTGCAGCTTATCAGTGCCGCCTAACTAGCACAGCCTCATCAATGCCGCCCAGCACAGCCTCATCAGTGCCACTTTTTTTCTTTTTATCGCTTGGCACAAGGCCTTAGCAATTTTTATTGCCTGGTGCTCTGGACATCCAGTTCTTGGCGCTGGACAGCGGAAATAAAAAAAAAAAAAAAAGCTGGCTCCTAACTTTTTTAGCTGACTCCGAGCTTCTAAGCAAATTTGTCAAGCCCTGCTGTACTAATTAAACAAAAATCGGACATTATGGTCACGCACAATAAAGGTTTTATAGGCTGCACATCCAGTTTTTGTCGTGCAAAACTTCGTAATTGGCTGTCGATGGCACCATACTAGATCTGGAGATCAGCAGATCGTAAATCAGACAAAACTTTACTTCCGATTTCCTTATTGTGTGTACGGCCTTTAGTGTTGTGATGGGGCAATCGAGCAATTTTCTGTGGTTGCAGGAAAAAAACATCTATAGCTGGCTTCACCTTTTTTTTTTTTTTTTTCTCGTAGGCGCTGTGTGTGATCGTCTTTATTTAAAACAAGCTGTTGTATTTATTGAAGACGCAATCCAGGTAAGGATATGATTAGGAAATATGTTCTTATATGTTACACAGATTACAGTTCCTGTCTTAGGTCTACGTGTGCCAAAATCAAACAGACGGAAGGCTGCAGGTAGAAGCACCCTGTGGGGGGTGCGGTTTTAAGTTATGGGGGGGTAACCTTGTTTTATGTTACATTTTCAATATAGTTTATGATATGAAATATTATCAGAAAAATGAACTAAGCCATTCAGACGTTATTTAACCCTGTAGCTCCTGGCTGCTGTAAAGTGTAAACCTGACAGCCAACTTTAATCTGTCAGGTGGAAGCGATCTGGTGGCTGCACAGCTCCCGGATCGCTTCCACGGGTCCTTGTTAGTGCAGCAACCAACCCCCCCCCCAGAAATGTTTCCTGAGCTTACCTGTGCACTTGAGACCCACGCTGTGTGATCTGCACTTTATTAGCTTTAGTAAAGGGCACGGGAGATATCAGGGGTCTAATTGCTGGTTGTCTTATGTTGGGAACCAACCCTAAACATTATAAACTGATGAGAACTATGACCGTATTGAGCGATTTTATATGTTGGCAATAATTCAAATTCGTATGGCCCAAGGCATCAAAGTTCTTCAGATATCTGGGAGCACTTAGTGCCGGTTCACATTGATCCAACTTGTCAGGCGACTTGGTCGCCTGACAAGTAGCGGTCCATGCTGTGCAATGGAACCATTCTAATCAGAGCGACTTAAGTCACTCCGACTTAGAAAAAGCTTCCTGCACTTTTTTTTTGCAAAGTCGGAGCGACTTGCATTGACTTCCATTATGTGAAGTTGTTGCAAGCCGCGCCGAAGTCGCGCTGCACGGGCGACTTCGTTAGTCGCCCAAAGTCGGGGCGACTTAGAGTCGGATCAGTGTGAACCGACTGTTAATGACACACAGACGGCAGATACAATGTCACAGAATGCTCGGCTTTATTCAGACAGTGAAGAACGTTTTATAGAGAAAGTAAAGGGGAAGTCCCTTTCCAGGAGATTATACATAGAATTGATACAAGAATAGCAGTTTACCATTACGCGCTTCAAGTCGCGTACTTGCATATGAGCTAATTAAAATAAGGCATAGTTATAATTGGCATTGCATCAGACTTGTTCTAAGGGTTAAGATGAGGCATCATTAGTTACTTCAAATAGACTTGCTTTAATGGTCAGTTTGACCACAAAGCGTCACGTCCTGGAAACTTTCAAGGACATTTACTTAGATAGGCTTTTTAATTAAGCTGAGTCTAGGGTTTTAGTAATAAGATGAAGTTGAAAGA
Source organism: Pelophylax lessonae (assembly GCF_965119305.1). NCBI lineage: Eukaryota > Metazoa > Chordata > Amphibia > Anura > Ranidae > Pelophylax > Pelophylax lessonae. Next base: position 41,122,673 of record NC_138777.1, on the reverse strand, counting down.
ACCAAATGTAGAATAGAGATTCCTTCATTATAAGAATGTGTAGATGAGTGACTTCTTTTCTATGGCTGGAATGGGAATGCTTTGTTAGTAATTATTTTGTGACCTGGATGTGTTCTTTCTGCTCGCAGTATCGCTCCATAGACCATCGTGTTGATCTGTATTCTCTGCAGTTATATCGATGGTATTATTCCGATCTGTGCCAGTGGTAAGTAAGCGCTTGTTTTTCATTTTATTGCAGCATATAAATGTACTTACCGTCCCAATGTGTCTCCATCCCCATTATTCACTGGGCCTCCTCTGAGCTGTATGTTCTGGCTCTGGAATAAATGAGATGGGTTTTAAAGGGATTGTAAAGGCAGAAGATTTTTTATCCTATTGCATTATATGCATAAGGATAAAAAAAAAAAAAACTTCTGTGTTCAGCAGCCCCCCCCCCAATACTTACCTGAGCCCCATCTTTATCCAGCGATGTTGCAGGGGTGTCTCCGCTGCCCTGGACTCCCCTTCTCATTGGCTGAGACTCTAATACTTACCTGAGCCTATCTCTATCCAGCGATGTTGCAGGAGTTTCCCAGCTGCCCTGGACTCCCCTCCTCATTGGCTGAGACAGCAGCATGGAGTGATTGGCTTCCACTTCTGTCAATCAAAGTCAGTCAACAAATCAGGAGAGGGGGCGGGGCAAGTCACGCCTCTGTGTCTGAATAGACACAGGGAGCTGTAACTTGTCTAGGGTGTCCCCATAGCAAGCTGCTTGCTGTGGGGGCACTTAACTGGAGGGAGGAGCCAGGAGCGCCACCAAAGGGGGACCTGAGAAGAGGAGGATCTGGGGCACTCGGTGCAAAACCAACTGCACAGAGGAGGTAAGTATAATATGTTTGGTATTTAAAAAAAAAAAAAACGAGACTTTACAATCACTTTAATGGCCAGTTCACACCACATGCAGTCCAGTGCTTTTTTTTTTTTTTTTTTCTGCATCAACAATGCATGAAAAGTAGCTTATATGGTTTCCAATGGCATAGTTCACACCAGCATTTTTCCTGCACTGGACTGCGCTGTAAAACGTAATAAAAATGCACTGGAACACGCATAGCCTTTATATAAGGTTAAGAAAAAAGAGGGGGGAATGCATCAAAAATGTGCATGCAGAAAAGCATCCGGAACGCATCCAGACTGCGTTTCTATAGTGTGAACTGGCCTAAGTGTATCCTAACCACTTGCCCACCGCCGCAAGTACATATACTGCGGCGGTCAGCGCTTCACAGGCAAAGTGACGTATCGGTACGTCACTAGCCTGTGAGGCTCTGCGGAGCTCCCGCTCAGTCACGCCCCCCCCCCCCATGTGTGCCGGCGGACCCGCAATCATCCGTTACACCGGAAGAAAGGCAGGCTGTCATTCTCCCCTGTGTAAAAATGGTGATCATACGGTTCTGCTATGTAGGACCGTTGATCTCTGTTCTTACACCTCAAGCCACAGCCAATCACAGTTAGAATCACGCCCCTAGGGACACACATAACCCCTCCCTCTAAAAAAAAGTTAACCCCTTCACTGCCAGTGTCATTTTACAGTAACAGTGCATATGTATAGCATTGATTACTGTAGTAATGTCACTGGTACCCCCAAAAATGTCAGTCAAGGGTCCGGTCTGTCCACCGCAATGTCACAGTCCCGCAAAAAAAATCGCAGATCGCCGCCATTACGCGTTAAAAAAAACAAAAATGACAAAAATCTTTCCCTTAGTTAGTAAACGCAATAACTTTTGCGCAAACCAATCAAAATACGCTTTTTGCTAAATTTTTTCTACCAAACATATGTAGCAGAAAACAAATTGGCCTAAAATGTTAAAAAGTTTTGATTTTTACATTTTTTTTTTTTGGGAATTTCAAATAAAAAAATGTGAAAAATATTGTTATTTTTGCAAAATTATTGTTCTTTTTTTTTTTTTGTTTATAGCGCATGATCAAAAAATCGCACAGGTGATCGTTTAGGTACAGCGTCGCACGACCGCGCAACTGTCTGTTAAAGTCACGCAGTGCCGAATCGCAAAATAGGCCCTGGTCAGGAAGGGGGTAAAATCTTCCGGGGCTTAAGTGGTTAAAACTACATTTTTTTAAAGTAAGTGTTAGGACATCTGTTGAGTTTCTTTTAACGTTTTGCCAAGGAAATTTCACTTCCTTCTCCCATCACCACACAGGAAGTTAGGAGGGGAACCATCCGCCATATGGACAAATCACAGGAGATTCCAATCACTTTCTGTTCCTCTGACAACACTTGGATTAAGAATCTCTCCTGCAGGGTCACAAATCAAGATCAATACTAATTCCCGCTTTATCCAAAACTAGAACAAACAAGTTTTTGCAGGAGTAAGGCCTGCGTCACACAGACTTCAACTTCTATAAGGCTTAGTTCACACTGGCATTAAAAGCAGGCATGTGAGAGGCGTTAAAAGCGCTCCTCAAACGCCTATGCACAAGATACAATAGACAGCACACAGTGCTGTTCACACTATCAAAACCTGAAGTGTTGCTTCGCTTTAAAATTAAAGCTTCATGTCGAGTCAGGAGGCGTTTTAAAGCCTTTCAACGCCTTTTATTCAAGTCTATGGTAACGATTCGCAAACGCTCTGGCAGGAAGTTGCGGCACGGTTGCAGGGCGTTTAAGATTAGTTTATTTCCTGTAATGGGACAGGCATTTGTGGAGCGGTTTTAAGCGCCTTAATGATCATCAAACCCTTCAAAACTGCCAATTGGGGGTGTGGGGAGCATTTTTAACTTCTTAACCACTTATTGATTGCCCGCCGCAGTTTTACTGTGGCAGGCTGGCTTGGCTGCGCGAAACAATGTAGCCCTACGCTGATTGTGCGGGTGGTGCTGGAGGGGCGAGATCACACCGCCGGCAGCCCGCTCCCACCCTCGCTAGGCAGCGGGGAAGCCGATGCACGGGACTGGCAGCTGCGATTGCCGTCTGACACCCGCCTTCGCTCTCTGCTGAGAGAGAAGAACGATCTACTGTTGTAAACACAGCTGACCGTTCTTCTCCCTGGAATGATCAGAGCGCCTGTGATCCTTCTATATAGGATCACATGTCTCTATGGTCATTTCACAAGCCACGCCCCCCCCCACAGTTGGAAACACTCCCTAGGCTTACATTTAACCCATTGATCACCCACACTGTTAACCCCTTCCCTGCCAGTGTCATTTATTACAGTAACAGTGCATATTTTTAGCACTGATTACTGTAGTAATATCACTGGTACCCCCAAAAGTGTCAAAAATGTCAGTCAGGGGTCCGATCTGTCCGCCGCAATGTCGCAGTCCCGCTAAAAATCGCTGATCGCCACCATTACTAGTAAAAAAAAAAAAAAAAAAGCCTGCCTTGACATATGGCGTCCAGCAAACGGCATGCGGGAGGGAGATTGATATATATCTATTGATATATATATAAAGACATAAATCTTTCCCCTAGTTTGTAGACTGGATATCTTTTGTGCAAACCAATCAAAATACGCTGCTTGCGATATTTTTGATTTAAAAAAAAAAAAATGTCTGGTGGCAGAGAAGGTAACACGAGGGGCTGCAATGCTAAAAATATTTTCATTTACCGGCTATATCGATTAAAAACCAGAGATAACTTTTGGCTTTTAACTCTTATTTTATATGGTAATAAATTTGATGTTTGCATTAAGTGGCTTTTAAATGACTGTAGTGGAACCCTTGGTTGAAGGTTTGCGTGCCTTTCTGCCCGTCCTTGAACTTGAGTTTGAAATGCAAGAAGCAAAGTTTCTGGAGGAGTTTTTAACATATTGGAATGGGGGGGGGAGGGTTAGTTGGGGTAATTTTTGGCTTTATCTTACCCCTCCAATGAGTAAAACATTTCTGCTTTAAAGGTAAAATTTAGCATTTAGGTTAAAGTTTAGATTTTGACATTTCTGCTTACTCTTTTAGGATCTTAAATGTGACCATATTTGTGAATTTGGCTCTTGCCTTCATTGAGAAGCCCTCGTCTCTAACTGTAACCTCAGACGTGCGTTACCGCAAAGCAGCCTGGGAACCACCCTGCGGACTGACGGAAAGCATGGAATTTGTGACTTTTCTTGTATTTATTGCTGACTTTTCTGTAAAGGTAATAACTATTACTGGCTGACTTAGAATGTATACATACGTTGAGAACTTGACACCAAAACTGGGTTATTAAAGTGAAGCTGTCATCATACTGAAAGTCTAACGTAAAAGTTTACCTTTTAGTAACTTTGTACAAAAGTTCCCCTGTACAATTCCTGATCCCATAAACCCGCCCTCAAAAATTCCATTTGCCTGCTTGCATTTTGCGAGTGGAATGATGAGGATGGCGCGTAAGTTGTTGTTGTTAATATTTTTTGTAACGTAATTCTGAATAAAACATTTAACAGTGTAATTTTATGTGATATTTTACGAGGGCGTGTTTTAGGGGCGGAGCAGGGTAGGGTTTGGGTGGGGCAACAAGTGGCGAGTAACTCTTAAGTCCTGGCTAGTAGCTCATGACTTGAAATTTTGAGCCCTGCCATTACGGTACATACCAGCTGCCTTTATTTGCTCCTGGCTTTCGTTACATATGCAGTCATTGGGGGGGGGGGTCGCTTTCCACAGAGATGGACCCCCCCCCCCCCCCCCCAATGCTGTTTGCAGGACAAGCTGGACGCCATATGTCCAGGCAGGCTTTTTGTGATGGTCAAACTAGGAATCAACTGTGCCGATATTGACTTTTGCCGATATATCTGTATTGGCCCCGGAGCTGGCTGATATTCCAAATATTGCTCATGTAAGGGTAAAATGATGTCACATAGCATAATTCCATTTACAAATGTTATTGAAATGCCACTCACATATGTACAAATTAAAGATATCAGCAATTCCACATTAGCAGATCTGCTGGCAGATCGCTATCTCTCACCCAAAAAATCGATATCGGTCGATCACTAGGTCAAACTATGTGCATGTGCAGCGTGCTCTCACATTCTCAAGTTTCAGTGCTTGAGCTCAGCTGCTGCAGCCTGGGCCACTAAATGAATATGGAGTTACCTTTGTGATAATACCAGGTTCTTCTTTTCTGGGAAGGCTTTTCACAAAATTCTGGAGTGTATTTGGGGAATTTATGCCTGTTGAGCCAAAAGAGCTCAGTTGCTGATGGTGGAGGAGAAGACCTTGCTCACAATCGGTGTTCCAATTCTTTCCCCAAGGTGTTCAGAAGGGTTGAGGTCAGGGCTCAATGCACTCGTGTTTTCCACACGAAACCCATCAACCATGTCTTTATGGAGTTGGGTTTGTACATAGGGCCACAGTCATGCTGGAACAGAAAAGAATCTTCCCCAAACTGCCACTGGAACCTCACAGTTGTCTAAAATGCCTGTGTGCTGGAGCATTAACATCATTGAAAGCAAACTTGAAGGGGTGCCTACAAATGTCTGGCCTTCTAGTGTGTGTATGTATTGTTTTTTTGAAACGGTAAAAGGTATACATTTTGCCCCTGTACAAATCATTAGTAACCCTCATCTGGAATATGCAGTTCAGTTTTGGGCACCAGTTCTTAAAAAGGATATCGGGGAACTGGAGAAAGTGCAGAGAAGGGAAACCAAACTGATAAGAGGCATGGAGGAGCTCAGCTATGAGGAAAGATTAGAGGAACTGAATTTATTCTCTCTTGAGAAGAGTAGATTAAGGGGGGATATGATCACCATGTATAAATACATAAGGGGTCCATATAGTGAACTTGGTGTTGAGTTTTTCACTTTAAGGGCATCAGAGGACATGGGGGCACTCTTTACGTCTAGAGGAAAAAGATTTCATCTTGTGTGTGTACGTATGTATGTGTTATATATATTGCTCAAAAAAATTAAAGGAACACTGTTTAATCAGAGTATAAGTCATTTAAACTCGTTGGATATTGATCTGGTCAGTTAAGTAGCAGAGGGGTTGTTAATCAGTTTCAGCTGCTTTTGGTGTTAATGAAATTAACAGGTGCACAAGATGGACAACAATGAGACGACCTCCAAAACAGAAGTGGTTTTACAGGTGAAGGTCACTGGCTTTTTTTTCCTACTCCTCTTTTCTGACTGTTTTGCATTTGGATAGGGGTCAGTGTCACTACTGGTAGCAAGAGGCAATCCCTGGACCCTATAGAGGTTGCACAGGCAGTCCAACTCCTCCAGGATGGCACATTAATACATGCCATTGCCAGAAGGTTTGCTGTGGCTGGACAGGGCCATAGAAGGTCCTTACTCTTCAGCAGGACCGGTATCTGCTTTCTTGTGTAAGGAGGAACAGGATGAGCACTGCCAGAGCCCTATAAAGTTACCTCCAGCAGGCCACTGGTGTGAATGTCTGACCAAACCATCAGAAACAGACTTCATGAGGGTGGCCTGAGGGCCCAACATCCTCTAATGGGCCCTGTGCTCATTGCCTGGCACTGTGGAGCACGATTGGCATTTTGCCATTGAATACCAGAATTGGTAGGTCCACCATTGGCACACTGTGCTTTTCACAGATGAGAGTAGGTTCACCCTGAGCACATGTGACAGACGTGAAAGGGTCTGGAGAAGCCATGGAGAATGTTATGCTGCCTGTAACACCGTTCAGCATGACTGGTTTGGTGGTGGGCCAGTGGTGGTCTCTGGAGGAATATCAATGGAGGGACACACAGACCTAACAAGCTAGACAATGGCACCCTTACTGCCATTAGGTATTGGGATCAAATTCTTGGACCCATTGTCAGACCCTACGCTGGCGCAGTAGGTCCTGGGTTCCTCTGGTGCACAACAATGCCCGGCCTCATGTGCGAGCGTATGCAGCCAGATCCTGGAGGATAAGGGAATTGATACCATAGAATGGCTCTTGCGCTCACCTGGTCTAAATCCAATAGGAAACCTCTGGGACATTGTGTTGCAGTCCATCCGATGCTGCCAGGTTGCACCTCAGTCTGTTCAGGAGCTCAATGATGCCCTGGTCCAGATCCAGGAGGAAATACCCCAGGATACCATCTGTGATCTCATTAAGAGCAATCCCCTGATGTTGTCAGGCATGCTTACAAGCATGTGGGCACCATACAAACTACTTTAATACCATTTGTGAGTTGCTGCAATGAAATTTCAGCAAAATGGACTAGCCTGCTGCATCATTCTTTCACTTTGATTTTCGGGGTGTCTTTGAATTCAGCCCTCTGTAGGTTGATTACTTTCATTTCTATCAAATAAAGTGGCATCCTTTCCTTCCTAACACATTACCCAGTCCATATCAGTATAGATATCCAGCATGATACTTTTTCCCCATTGAGATCTGATGTGTTTTTTAAAGTGTTCTTTAAATGTTTTTGAGCTGTGTGTATATATGTATGTATGTGTATATATATATATATATATATATGTGTATGAATATATTATGTTTTTTTTTTCCCCCTCTGTTGGTTGAACTAGATAGACTTTTTGTGTCTTTTTTCAGCCAGACTACTAACTATGTTACTATATGTATACCCCTTTTAGAGTTATCTAATCGGCTGGAATGAGTTTATCAAGAACAAGTGGCTGCTGTGTTATATCCTGGCTCTCTCGGTTTCCGTTGTAGATTGGACGGTGTCTTTATGCTTCATGTGCAGAGAGGTAATGGACATACACCATTTTTTTTCAAAGTAGACCTCCATACAAACTGCTAAATACATATTTGGCCTACATACACAGAAGATGATTTGTATCTGTTGGGTGCAGAGATATGCAGCCCTGCTAGACAGTTGGGTTGGTGTCCTGACATTCATGTACTGCAGCAAAGCAATACAGCTTTGTCACCTCCCTACTGCAAGCCTGTGATTGGACAGAGAAGGAGCAGCGGTATACTGATGAGATCATCTTTTTTCTCTCCTTCTGTCAGCATGTTCCTTGTCGGGCATTCCTAATTGGCCCCTAATTCTACACCTCCCTCTCCCAGCTTGTGTAGAAAGGGTTGCTGGAGGATGGTGCCAATTCGGCACTTTTACTAGTATTTACCGTATCATTTTAAAGTGGATCTTCACCTTCAGGAGATATTTCCTTCCTCCCCCCTCGCTGCCAGAATAGGTCTGTCTTTTTCATGAAAAAAGTACAACTGCGTCCCATCTTGCACGTCGGCTGCCTAGACGAATGATGTGCACTGTCCTCCCTTTGCCTCCTGGGATATGCACATCGCATATCCCAGGGGGCATAGCGATTCATTCAGAAAGGAGGAGGGGGCGGGTCTAGAACTGCATCATCGATAGGCACACCACCTAAACCAGGAAGAGCCAACGGGACTATTGATGATGTCGCAATCAACGTGATGGCGCCGGACCAAGAGGTGGCAAGAATATAAGAGGATGTCAGTGGGACAACACCTAAAGTATGCCACCTGGACTACTTGGTAAGCGGGGGGGCAAGAGGTGAAAAGCGGCCGAAAATCCACTTTAATACTCTTGATAACATGACTGCATTATTTGTGTATTTTTTTAAATGTGCTTTCAGTTGAGGTTTTTAATTTGTAGAAGAGAGACGGAAAACCCGAGAGCCATAGCCACTTAGAAACAAAAGGTTCTAGCATTCTTACACTCTCTTATAGTAGTACTAAAGAATGATTGAATGTGTTTTACCATTCTCTGCATTAAACCCCTACCTGGTTCCATGTCACCGCTGTAGCACTGTGCCCAGCACTGGCATCGCTCCCCTCACAGACTGCTTTAGCAAGAGAAACCAAGGGCAGCAGAGCCATGGGCTCCTGCTGCCGTCAGTCAAACCCCTGTAAGGCGGGAGCATAGCTTACTGGTGCTGTGTGTGTGTCTAGACACACAGGGCTCTGCATAGGGTTCGACAGGAGCACTCACATTCTGGTGCGTGCTTGCTACAGGAGGCACTCTAAGGAAGAGATATTTGTGTGCGTTATTTTTGCACAGAGCAAGTGTTACTTTGTTAATGACTTAAGTGTCACTTTAAACTTTTGTAATCAAAGCCATAAAATGCATTGGTTCGATAAATGTTGCTCTGCGATCCCATGATGGCCACTAACTAAATGCCCCATGAAAAATATTTCCTCCGGGGTATCTGAAGCACATCGGTATTATGGGTCACACTGTTATGTTATTGATTTTGGTATTTGAATAATGCATTTCTCTCTGCAATGTCCTTTATGTTTGGGATTTATCATTCTCAGGGAGTAAGAATTAGAAGACTCCTGCGGCCTTTCTTCCTTCTCCAGAATTCATCTCTCATGAAAAAGACTCTGAAGTGCATTAGGAGAACCCTGCCAGAGTTGGGGAGGTAATAAAACCCAGCATTGTTTTCTAACTCCACTCTTAAAGTATATGTAAAGTCAAGCATTATAACCTCTTGTCAGGATTTTGTCTGTGCCTTCGCTGGGTATACTCACCCTCTCTTTTTTTCCTGGGGACTAACAGGAATAGAGGGGAAATCTTGCAATAGGGACACATTTTCCGATGACAACTGTCTAAGAGGGGATTTCCCCCTTCATTTTTGCAGAGAAATTCCCTTACTTCCTACTGTGTCTATCAGAGAAGAAGTGAAGAGAAATCCCCTTTCCCCCTCTCCCCGTTGTCCCACGGACTGAAAAAATACTGACCAGGGAGAACCATTCTCCTACAAATAACACAAACAAACCTTTGGCTTTATACACATATTAATCTGATTTGTTTGAGTTTCTGTTCTGCTGTCACCTTTGTATTCTGTAATGTTTAAAGTAGATCAATGACAAACCACTGCAAAATCGTTGCGTGACTACACAAACATGACTGCCGTGCATAGAAACACACAGGCTACAACAAAATGACGGCCCCACGCGGCCGGGGGTCCGACTGTCCCAAGGAGGAGGGGCCCATGTCCACCCCAAAACCACCCTCCAGGGGGAGAGGGGGGACAGCTACTCCCCATACTAATACCTGGGTGGGCACCACTCCTGACAGAACCCCCTCTCCATTGACATGGGGGGGCTGTCGGCCAGGAGGAACACTGCGACTCGGGCCGAGACCCGGTTGTATGCGACCTCGCGTTAAGACCACTGGATCGAGATGATCCAGCCCATCGCCCAGTCCGGCAGTTGATTGTAGCTCTGACAGGAAAAACCCAATCTAAAAAGAAAAAAATTGCCAGGACCAGAGATCCCAGCAAGGAACTAGGTCCTTACTCCTGAATAGGCAGAAAAAAACTATAGAAGAGTAAGGTACCTACTTCGGAATGTTTTCAGGTTTTTACTCAAACCGGTTTACAGTTCCCATGAAGGAAGGCAAAGTGCGTCTGATCCTGGACCTCAAGGCGCCGAACTGCTTTGTGCGGGTGCAGAAGTTCTGAATGGAGTTCATTCTCATGGTGGTGGCATCCCTGCGTCAGGGGAATTTCCTTGCTTCTATCGACATCAAGGATGCCTACCTTCACATTCCAATATGTGCCAGTCACCAGCATGCGGCTGCTGGGCCTGATGGTGTCTAACTTTGAGGCGGTTCCGTTTGCACAGTTCCATACGAGCTCCCTGCAACGGGGGATTCTGGCCAGATGGGACAAGACTCCGCAGTCTCTGGACAATCCGATCCGGCTGAGTTGGGGGGAACGAAGGTGTCCTGGATATGGTGGCTTCGTGCTCCAGGGCTTCGACTAGGCAAATCCTTCCTCCCCTTGTATTGGACAATTGCAAAAGGAAAAAGAATGGGCGTTCTTGCTGGGGGATGGGTCCTTTGTTCCAGACAGTCTTGATAGGTAAGATGTTAACCAGACTGATGATGAATGTTCCAAAAGCACAGTGTTAGTGCTATCATCGAGTGCAGCTCTTACAGGGCCTAAGCGAGATCCCACATGTAAGCAGAGTAAAGAGAAGGTGCCACTCAGTAAAGCAGTAATAACAAATTTATTAAGCTCATATCAAGACTTACATAAAAGCAAAAAGGGGAGCCCCATGACCCGGCGTCCTTCCTAACTCACCGTGTACCCGTTGTGGAAGCTGCCAGCAGCCTAAACCAATCCTGGGGCTGAATCAGTGTGGCTGCGGCCGAACCGCTTACCTTACAGAAGGACCGTGCGGCCGTAGACGAGGCATGGGCGGTTACCGGTTTCGGAGCATGCTCACAACAGCTCCTTCTTCAGACCAATAGAATGCACGGCCAGACGCAGGACACTTAAGAGCGCTGGACGGAAGTATCAATTAACAAAGGGGAAACAGGAAATGGAGCCAATAAGCCGGGGACACCCGAATCAGGAGGACTCGAGCCCCAATGTTGGTATATGAAACATACAAAGCATGACAAATCAATTTAAAATTAACAATATTTAAAAGGCATTAAACTATGAATACTAGCATACATAACCATACACTAGTTTATACCAGGCACATGGTGCAGCGAACATTTTTAAAAATAAAAATAATAAAAAAAAATATTTAAAAAACTAAAAATAAATGAATAATAATAAAAAAATTATATATATATATATATATATATATATATATATATATATATAACAATAATGTAAAATGGAACACCACTCTAAAAAATTCCCTCAAAAGAATCTAAACAGCTGAGCCCATTCCTCGTCTATGGCCGCACGGTCCTTCTGTAAGGTATGCGGTTCACCGCAGCCACACTCTGCAAGTCTTGATATGAGCTTAATAAATTTGTTATTACTGCTTCACTGAGTGGTGCCTTCTCTTTACTCCCCTTGTATTGGACAGTCATCACCACGGATGCCAGCCTATCCGGCTGGGGAGGCATCCTCTGCAAGCATTCTGCTCAGGGGATCTGGACACTGGAAGAGTCCAGACTACCGATTGATTTCTTGGAACTCTAAGCTATCAGACTTTGCCCGGACCATTTGACGGATCATCTTCAGGCATGTCCAGTACGCATTCAATCAGACAATGCCATGACCATGGCTTGTGTCTCTCACTAAGGGGCACAAAAAGTGTCCTGGTGGCTGGAGGTAGCCGGCATTCTAAGATGGGCAGAACAGTTAGTTCCAGCCCTTTCCGCCGTACACATTCCCGGGGTCAAAAACTGGCAGGCGGATTACCTCAGTTGGCAGGCGTTGGACCAAGGGGAGTGGTCTCTTCATCCGGAGGTGTTTCATCAGTTGTCTCTAGTGGGGCATCCCTGAGGTGGATCTATTGGTGTCTCGGCTCAACAGAAAGGTGCAGAAGTTTTGTAGCACGGTGACGGGATCCTCTGGCGGATGCCACAGACACGCTGGTGGCCCTGTGGGGTCAGTATCATCTGATTTACGCCTTCCCTCCTCTCAAGCTTCTGCCAAGACTTCTACGCAGGATCAAGGCAGAATGGATTCCGGTCATCTCAAGCGGGTCCAGACTGGCCTCGCCGGGCTTGGTACGCTGATCTGTTGCAGCTGGTCGCCGACGTTCCTTGCCGTCTCTGTAGCTGCCTTGGGACCTCAATTTGGTGCTTTCGGCCCTCCAGAAGCCTCCCTTTGAGAACCTTCGGGAGATTTCCCTGCTTATGCTGTCCCAGAAGGTGGCCTTTTTGGTGGCTATCACCTCTGCACGTGAGGTGTCTGAACTGATGGCGTTATCCTGTCCACCTTATCTGGTGATTCACAGAGATAAGGTGGTTCTTCGCCCCTGTCCGTCGTTCCTTTCAAAGGTTTTCTCTGATTTTCATTAGAATGAAGACATTGCGTTGCCTTCCCGGTGTCCCAGGTCTAAACATCCAAAGGAAATTGCCTTGGATATGGTCCGGGCATTAGGGTGTACCTGGCAGCTACGGAGTCTTTCAGGAAGTCCCACTCACTATTTGTGCTTGCGGATGGACCTCATAAAGGGTTGTCCGCTTCCTCTGCGACCGTTTCCAGATGGATCAGACAGACAGTGATTCAGGCCTATTCCATCAAGGGTCAGGTTCCTCCTTTCCCTAAGGTGCATTCTACTAGGGAGGGCATTTAGTGCCTCCTGGGCCTTCTGTCATCAGGCGTCAGTGATGCAGGTTTGCAAGGCGGCCACCTGGTAGTCGGTGCACACTTTCACAAAGTTTTATAAAGTGGATGTGTTGACATCTGCGGATGCTTCTTTTGGCCGCAAGGTTTTGCAGGCTGCTGTTGAGACCTTATCCTCTTTGAGGGTGTATTGTTTTTGTTTTTTTTTTTTTGTTTTTTTTTCAGGTGGGCTCCAGTTGTTGTGCTTGAGCTCCTTTTGCCTGTTTGACTACTGTTTTAGCATTGGAATTTTTTTTCTGTTCCCACCCGTCATGTTTAGGAGCTGTGTCCGTCAATGAACGAAAGAGAAAATGGGATTTTTGACTTACTGTAAAATCCATTTCTTTGATGTTCATTCATGAACACAGCACCCACCGCTCTGTGGAGTTGTAATTCTTCTAACATTGCTTGTAACAAAACTGATTACCTATATCAGGAAGAGGGAGTATACCCCCTGGGACTGCCCATAGGCGTAGCCTAATTTATTTTTTTTCTGCCTAGTGTCCTACTCCTGTAGAGGACAGTATAACCCAATAATTAAGACTATCGGGTTGTGTCCGTCAATAAACACCAGAGAAATAGATTTTAGGGTAAGTCAAAAATAGCATAGAGCAAGGGAGGCTTATAATCCCTGCCAGATTTTTTTTTTTCACCATCATTGTCCCATTGTGGAGGTTTACCTTCACTTCCTGTCCTACAGCCAAACAGGAAGTGAGAAGAAATACCTGCAGATTAAGGAAATTCCTTTGGGGACCCCCCCAGGTCACCAGAACTAGTGTCCTTATTGGAAGATTTCCCCTCCATTAATTTGCTGGGGACAACCCAAAATTTGGAGTTTTCTTTTACTTTCTCTCTTTACTTACTTTGCTCTTTTACTTTAAATTTTAAATAGAGCGGGTGAATCTCCTTAGCGGGGACACGGACAGCAATAAAAACTGACAAGTTGTCTAATCCCTCCCCAGTGTATCCAAAACTTAAAAACAAAGTTTTGCCTTTTAGTTATACTTTAATCACTTAAGGACCGGGCCTTTTTCTGACACTTGTTGCTTACAAGTTAAAATTAGTATTTTTTCCTAGACAATTACTTAGAACCTTATTCTATAGGGTCTCTGCAAAAAAAAAAAAAAAATTATATATAATAATTTTTTTTTTTTGCAGAGACCCTATAGAATAAAATGGCAGTCATCGCAAAATTTTATGTCGCACTGTATTTGGACAGCGATCTTTCAAACACAATTTGTTGGAAAAAATACACTTTCATGAATTAAAACAAAGCAGTAAAATTAGCCCAATTTTTTTGTATAATTTGAAAGATTGTTATGCCGAGTAAATTGATACCTAACATTGCGTAGAATGGCGACAAACTACAGTACTTAAAAATCTCCATAGGCAGGGCTTTAAAACATTTTTAGTATTTACCAGTTTAGAGTTACAGAGGACATCTAGTGCTAGAATTATTGCTTTTGCTCTAACAATTGCGGCGATATTTCACGTGTGGTTTGAACACTTTACATTTGCAGGCCGACTTGTGTATGCGTTTGCTTCTGCACGCAAGCACGGAGGGATGGGGGGGCTTTACATTTTATTTTATTTTTACACTGTCCCTGCCCCTTTTTTTTTTTTTTTTTTTTTTTTTCATTTTTTTTTTTTTTTTATCACTTTTATTGCTTTCACAAGTAATGTAAACATCCCTTGTGACAGCAATAATCACTTCAGGTATTTTTTTGGGGGGGATCTGGGGTATAGAAGAACCCAAATCCCACTTTTGCACTTAAAAGCATTCAAAACGGCTGTTTTGAATTCTGGCTTTTTTTATTTTTTAAATCTGGCGCCTTTTAAAGAGGCTGTAAACCGAAAAAAAAAATGTTTTTTTCTTTCCATCCTGAAAGAGAGACTGATAATGAGCTAGTATGCATCGCATACTAGCTCATTATCAAATACTTACCTTAGAACGAGCCCCCGCCGCGCCGCTCGCTTACCTCTATGACGGGCGACATGTCCAGTCGCCCGTCTTACGGGATCGCGGCATCCGGCCATCTGATTGGCCGGAGCCACGGTGACGTCACTCCCGCGCGGGAGCCGACGGTCACGGCACGGGGCTCTGAAGGAACGGCACGATCGGCCGTTCCTTCAGAGCGCATGCGCCAGTGACGTCACTGGCTGCATGTAAGGTAAATATCTCCTAAACGGTGCATGTTTAGGAGATATTTGCAGTACCTATAGGTAAGCCTTATCATAGGCCTACCTATAGGTGAAAGTGTCAGAGGAGGGTTTACTTCCTCTTTAAGGCTCCAGTAAACCTGAAGTGACGTTGCTTCCGGGGTACTAGATCAGAGACCCGATCAAAGCCGGCTCCGGCTTTGTTTGGGTCTCCGGCCAGCCGGCGGAAGTGCCGGGCTGGTCCCTCGGGCCTCCCAGTGGGACGGGAGAGCCCGGGCAGAGCGACGGAAGGTCACGGTGGTCATCAAGAGAAAGTTAACTGTCGGCTCTCAAAAAACAGTACCGGGGTGATAGCTGCAGGCATCACCCTGGCACAACCACTTGAAGCAGAATGACTTGCAAGTATGTGATTTTTTGCGGCAAGTGGTTAAACTCTGACCTCATATATAACTCAAAGTCCTGAAGTCCCCTTGCTTGCTTGGGAAGACTGCTGAATTCAACAAAATGTGTTTTCAGAGATGCAGGAAAAAAAGGTTTTTAAATGTAATTTTTGTTTTGTTATAGACTTGCTTAGCTGAAGATAACTATTTTATTGGTGAGCAGTGTAATTATGCATGTGTGTTGATTAAAATTAGACTAACTCAAAGATTTTGTTTCTGAATAGTGTGATGCTGCTGCTGGCTTTGCATCTGTGCCTGTTCACCATGTTTGGTATGCTGCTGTTTGCTCATGCAAAGGTAACCAACTTACTAATGAGAGATGAGCTCCAACGTTCTCCTCTACAGATTTAGGACTGTAACCTATTGCTGCCCCTAAGGGGAAAAAATGGCCTCAACTACCAGGTGTGAATTGTGGGTTCAGACCATAAAACCTCAAAAAAATTAATCTGGTATCATGAGTTTTTCTAAACCCCCCTTTATATATAAGATGAATAGGCGTGCGCAGGTGGTGTGCCTGGGCAGACAGTTACGTGCGGTGCTGATTCCCCCATATTGGGCCCCCCGCCCAGCATTGTTGCCAGCTTTCCTCTTCTCCTCTCCCCAGCTGCTGTGGGGGGTGTTTCTAGATGGAGAGTGGGGGAAGGGGCTGGTAAATATGCAAATGCAACACACTCGCTCACTGTGTTTATTCATAACTGAAAAATAGTAAACTGTGTTTACTATGCTTCAGTTTGTGAATGAACAGGAAGCAGTTCAGCACAGAGCACTTCCCATTCATTCACTGTCCAGTGCCGCCGAGGCTGCAGAGAAAGGCATGTGTGTTTGAGCTTTGGGGTGCACATCCTAATGCTATAGGCTGTGCACACTTATGCCTAGATGCAAGGGTCGCCATAGGCAGGTGACTGACATTGGCTCCTCTTGGGGGGGGGGGGGGGTCTTGCTGTAATAATATGATAGAACAGAGCCAGCTGCATGATTTAGGAATCCCATCCATGTCACCAGGACACACGGGGGGATTTACTAAAAGCAAATAGACTGTGCACTTTGTTAGTGCAGTTGTGTTCTGCAAGTGCAGTTTCTCCAGAGCTTAGCAAATGAGGAGAAGCTCTTTGACTTCCATCATCCAATCCTGTCCAAGCAAAAAATGTTTTTTTTTTTTTTTTTTTTTTATTATTTATGTATTTATTTTTCTTGCAAGTGATTGGGTGTTCTTTTTAAAGTGAAGCTTTTATCTCATTTACTAAGCTCTGGAGAAACTGCGCAGAAGTGCACAGTCCATTTGCCTTCAGTAAATCAGTCCCATAGCTCCCTTCAGTCTAGCAACTCACAGTAAATGGTGCCATACATGGTGTAAGAGCAGTGGAGCAATAAAATGATATAATTTTTCTGCAGATTAGATTCATGTGTTGAATGGAACATTTTTGTTCTCAACCTGTACACCTAGTGCAGGGGTCTCCAGACTTTCTAAACAAGTCCAGTTTACTATCCTTCAAACAGTAGGGGGGCCAGATTGTGGCCAGTGGGAGTGTTAAATGTCTTGCCATCAGTGGGAGTAAAAATTTACCCCATCGTTGGTGTCATTGGGAGGAATTGTGCCACATCTTTGGTGTCATTGGGAGGAATAGTGCCCTATTTTTGATGCCATTGGGAGGAACTGTGCCGTATCGTTGGTGTCATTGGGAGGAACTGTGCCCTATTGTTTGGCTGGCCATACATTTATACAGTTTTTTTCTTGCACAATGTTGCTTTTTTTAAATTTTCTAGAACCATATAATATGGGGTCAAACTTAGACCCTTTCAATTTGTATGCAGTCAGGCAGGCTCTTGTACTACATAGTTAAAGTTAAATCTAAAGGAAATTAAAAAAAAAAAAAAAAAAATTTTGTATAATGTATGGCCAGCTTAAGTGTCAGTGGGCAGCAGAAAAGTATGCCCCATAGTCGGTTTCAGTGACGAGAAGTATGCCCCATCATTGGTGTCAGTGACGGGAAGTATGCCCCATCGTTGATGTCAATGACGGGTAGTATGCCTCATCTTTGTTGTCAGTGACGGGAAGTATGCCCCATCGTTGATGTCAATGACGGGTAGTATGCCCCATCTTTGGTGTCAGTGACGGGAAGTATGCCCCATCGTTGGTGTCAGTGACGGGAAGTATGTCTCATCGTTGGTGTCAGTGATGGGAAGTATGCCCCACCGTTGATGTCAGTAAAGGGAAGTATGCCCCCTCGTTGGTGCCATTGGGAGGAAATGTGACCCATCGTTGGTGCCATTGGAAAGAGTTGTGACCCATCGTTGGTGCCATTGGGAGGAATTGTGACCCATCGTTGGTGCCATTGGAAGGAATTGTGACCCATCGTTGGTGCCATTGGGAGGAATTGTGACCCATCGTTGGTGCCATTGGAAGGAATTGTGACCCATCGTTGGTGCCATTGGAAAGAGTTATGACCCATCGTTGCTGCAATTGGGCAAAATAGTATCCCGTTGTTAGTATTACATTGTTGGTGTCGGTGATAGGAAATTTGCCCTATTGTTTGAATAGAATAGTGCCCCAAGGGACGGATAAAGGCAAGGAAAGGGTTGCATCTGGCCCCCGGGTTGCAGTTTGGAGACCCCTGACCTAGAGGTAGTATAAGGGACTACATACATTTGATCTAGAAGGAAGTCTGCATTAAAGGGTAAGACTGGAGAAATTTTTGTAGTTTATTGGGAAACCTGTATTGGGGATCCTTTTGAAAGCCGGGGTTTCACTCTTGTGGAAATGATTGTTGAAGGTTAGGAGATGACAATGTTTTCTCCAATTGGTCCATCTGAAGAATACCAAACAATACAGCCAATAGAAAGGAGACCCATAAGATTTACCAAATGGAAATGTTGGTATTGTGTGTCTGTTTTGGTAGCTGGAATAATTTCTCATACACCCTTATTTACAGTGCTGACATTGACATTTGTTGTGATTAGTGTTATGTCCGATATTTCTATGCTCTGTGTTGCTTGCAGGATTCCAGACTGGACGTGGAATGGCTGAGATATTTCCGCAATCTACCGGACTCTCTTACGTCACTCCTGGTGCTGCTGACAACCGCCAATAATCCAGACGGTACGGCCTTATTCTTTCATGCAACAATCTGAGATGGCAGAAAAAATTCAGCATAATTATGTGCAAGATGGATAGATTCATGTAAAAATAAGACGTAGGATACTGTTGGAATTTGCTTTTGAACCGCTGTGTACTCTAAGACCCAAGACTGGGATGTCATTAGATGTCCTCCCTAACTTGCTATAATAACAAGATGATACCTAACCGTGGGCTAAAGTAATGTGCACTCATACCAGCTTGGGGAAGGTGAGCTTGGCCCCAGTAACTCTGTCAATATCAATAAAGCTGCTAAAAATACGTATCAGATAAACTCCTTCAATCGCCACAATCTGTTTTTATGTTGTCCAATTCAAATCCCCATGCTGAGTATGTGTTAATAAATATCCTTTTTATAGTTACCAGTCCACTCTTTGCACAGCTGCTAAATGCCAAACCCACTTTGCTATCTGCAAACCTTTAGGTACCGATTAGAGTGGTTTCCCATAATATGAGATCTATTTATGACAGGGATCATATACAAGCTGGAGGCTTTAAAACATTGTTTCATCTTGCGGAAGCCACTGCAGCTTGTAGATGACAGGGTGCCTTTGTTTAATACTATAATTGCCTGAGACAATTATAGCGTTAAGAACATGAAATTAATACATAAAATGTAAAGAAAAACATTTTTTTTTTCTTCATGATATGGCCTAAAAATGATTTAGGTAGGAAAATTAAGTCTAGCAAAAGCTACTTTAGACTCTCACTGTGAACCTTTTTTAGGTGAACCTTCTGTTGGGCTTTACAGCACACCAAATTCTAGCATAGTATATTCTCATAAATGACTTGTAATTTCCGGTTTGCATTAGTACTGAGAATGTTAAAGGTTTCTGTCTTTAATTTATAACAGTGATGATTCCAGCCTATTCCTACAACAGAGCCTATTCCTTGTTCTTCATCATCTTCACAGTTATAGGTGAGTCTCAGTGGTGGAGTCACAGCACTGGGAAGTTTTTTTATTACTGTGTTGTCAATGTTGGGATACAATTACCCCCTGCCATTTATGTGACATATAGTTAACAGGCTAAACCAGTAACACCACTTATAAAAATAACACTTATAAAATTGTGACGTTAAGATGAAAGCATTGCCTTGTAAATTTTTAATGCAGACGGGTGTTCTGAAATGCAGATTGATGAAATTACCAGAGGAAAAGCAGGCAATTTTTATGCAGGGAGAATACCTCCTAAACTATGCAGGTTTTGGAGATTTTAATTTTACCTACATGTAAGCCATTTATTATAGGCTTACCTGTAGGTAAAAATTTAAAAGCGATCCCTAAACATACCTTTTTATTTTTATCTGCAAGTCCGCCATTTGTTCCAATCATTGATGGGTTCTTTGACTCTACAGCGGCCCACGGCCTTTGAACTGTTGACGGCACAGGGGCCCCACCAGAGGCATCTAGTTCCACTATTTATAATACTTTACACGATGCCCAGCCTTTGGCGGAGGATACCCACCTCTATATGCGCAAATGGTCTGATATATTACAGAAACCTATTTCTCTGCAGATGTGGGATAAGATCTGGACCGCGGCTTTCAAGTCTTCCCGGTGTGTGGTGCAGAGGGAGGCCACTTTAAAAATCTTGTTGTTTTGGTATAGGACCCCAGCTAAATTACATAGGATTGATTCGTCATGCCCGGCTACTTGCTGGCGTTGCGGCACTGGTTTGGGCACACTTTCATATTTTCTGGCAATGCCCTCTCCTCCAACCCTTTTGGGATATGGTGGGGTCGAAGATACAATCAGTGACGGGCTTGTCTTTTCCGCTGGATCCCCTTCATTACCTCCTGGGCCTCCCCTTCCCCGGGGTCTCCAAACCCACCAGGCGCTTGATATCTTACCGTCTGGTTGCGGCCAGAAGAGCAATTCCGTTGTGCTGGCGGCAGGCGGGTCTTCTAGCGCCTGGTGTTGGAGATACGGAGAATGGAATTCCTAACTGCTACGGTCCATGATGAAGTCTCTCGGTTTAACGCTGTATGGGCTGACTGGGTTCTTCAGGACTCTACCCTTGCATTAATATATTGTGTTTTCTGCCGACTGATGTCTCTCCTTATTGTATCATTTGCTTACTTGTCATTTTGAGCCTGTGGTGTGTACTGCAATGTTTTTTTTTTTTTTAAATATGTCCCTTAGTATTTGCATATTCCGACTGGGACTGTTCTGAACTGCTTTGCAATGTTACTGTTTTTGTTTTTTTGGGGGGTTCCTTATCTTTGTTTATATTTTCAATAAAAATTACAATTATAAAAAAAAAAAAAATGTAAAAGCGTTTTGTATACTTCTGCTTTAAGTTGCAAACCCATCGTAATTTTTTTGGACCTAAGATAAAAAATTAGACCTGTAGATACCCTCCCATAGATCAGGCTGTAATAACTTTGTCCTTTAGGCTTTTGAGTCCTTTAGGGGGGATGGATAATTACAACTGTGCTCTAAGCCTACCTATACATTATGCAATTTTCTTTCCTTCAACCATGGTTTGAAGGAAAGAAAATTGCTTGATTCATCCATCAACATAGTCATTGTTGTTGAGGGAATCTCTTCAGCTGCACTATTGTATTCTGACAGCGGGGAAACCTCCCTCTGTCAAAACACAATGATCAGTGTTGCCGTTTAAAGCCAGCAGCAGTAATCGTATAAAAAAAAAAACAAATAGATCGACTTCCGTACAACCAGCCTGCCCATAGATGGATTACAGTTCGGCCAGTTCCTGCTGATCCAGCCAAATTTTGATCCGTCTATGGCTAGCTTAGATGCTGTTGGCTTTTATTAGAATTTGTTGGTCATTTTAACCACTTGCTGATCCAAAGTAAACCATTTATAAGCACTTTCTGATTTGTTACCTGGCTTTAACTCTTCTTTTTTTTTTTTTTCCATTGCTTTCTGTATTGCACAGGCAGTCTTATTTTGATGAACTTGCTGACAGCCATAATCTACAATCAGTTCCGGGGCTATTTATTGGTAAGATCAATGTAACAAATTTGTATAAAAACTAACAAAATAAAAAGCCCATAGTAAACAATTTGTATTTCCTATCCATTATAGATCACCAAGCAAGCTCTAAAACCTGATTGCTTGATTCATGCAACAGTCTATTCATTTACAGATATGGGGTCCACCAACCTTGTAGAATAGAGCAGGAATGGCGTGTGATTACCCAACAGGGCCTATTCACACTTGTTTGTTTTTCTTCAGTAAAATACTTTAATTTTACTGCATGAAAATGCATTTTAAGTAGAAATCTTTGTGTTTTTAAAAGAAATGTGGTGTGCATGCATGCGGAGGGTGAATGTAATTATGGATTTTGAAAGCCTTTCCTGAAGAGTGGAAGCTTTTCAAGTTTCAAAGATGGGTGTGTGTCGGGGAGGCCTCTGTGCTGGTGCCATGATTTTGTCCCTCATTTAGGTGTGATGGTCAGGTGTCCACAAACGTTTAGCCCTACAATGGGGTTGATTTACTAAAACTGGAGAGTGCAAAATCTGGTACAGCTCTGCATGGTAGCCAATCAGCTTCTAAATTCAATTTGTTCAATTAAGCTTTGACATAAAAACCTGGAAGCTGATTGGTTTATATGCAGAGCTGCACCAGATTTTGCACTCCTAAGTTATAATATTATTATTATTGTACAGGATTTATGTAGCGCCAACTGTTTATGCAGCGCTTTACAAAATAAAAGGGAGACAATACCGTTACAATGCAATAAATCACAAAAGGATTAAGAGGGCCCTGCTCAGAAGAGCTTACAATCTAATAGGGTGGGGCAGGTGGTACAAAAGGTTGTGAGTGTGGGAAATGAGCTGACGGAAGTGATAAAAGATTAGTTGGAGGCATGATAGGCTTCCCTGAAGAGATGAGTTTTCAGGGATCGCCTGAATGCAGCTATAGTAGGAGATAGCCGAACAGGTTGAGCTAGAGAGTTCCAGAGGATGGGAGAGACTCTGGAGAAATCCTAGAGAGACGAGCATGGGAGGAGGAGACAAGGGAGCTTGAGGATAGGAGGTCTTGAGAGGAGCGGAGAGGATGGTTTGGGTGATATTTGGAGATGTAGCTCAGGGCAGAGTTGTGAATGGCTTAGTATGTTGTGGTTAGTATGTTGAATTTAATTAACTGGGCGATTGGAAGCCAGTGTAAGGATTGGTGGAGAAGGGTGGCAGACACAGAGTGGTTGCTAAGATGGATAAGTCTGGCAGCAGCATTCATGATAGACGGAAGAGGGGATAGCCTATGGAGAGGTAGGCCATTGCGAAGGGAGTTGCAGTAGTCAAGGCGAGAGATAACAAGGGAGTGAATGAGTAGCTTGGTGGTTTTGTTTATAAATGGGCGAATTTTAGAGATGTTACGGAGGTGACGTCTACAAGCTTTTGATGATTGGATTTGGTTTTGGTTAAATCAACCGCATAATATGTTTGCTTTGGGCACACTGTGTGAAATTTCAGTTGATGTTTTGATGCGGTACAGTCAGCCAATTATGTTCACATTTTATTTTTTATTTTTCTCTCTCCCTCAGAAATCTGTTCAGGCCTCCCTGCTCAGACGGCGGTTAGGAATTCGAGCAGCCTTTGAAATTCTTTCCTTCCACAGAGAGATTACATCGCACATTTCTGATCAGGCGTAAGATTCATTTTTAACTCATGGTCATAGACTTGCTTTGCCTTTGGTATTACAAACTGACGACTAGTTAGCGGTTAGGCTGCCTTGGCTCTCAAAGTGGCTGCTTGCTTGGGGGCACCCGGTGCCACGGATTGGCACACCCAATGCTGCAGATTGTGGGCATCAGAGCCCTAAATGGGTACAAAATGTTACCAATGTTTCTAAAGAAGTAGCTTTTCTTTGCCCACTTCCGTTGTCAGTACAATGTGGAAGGGCAGATCAGTTATATATAAGATATTCAGTCTTGCAATTTTAAAATCGGAAAATTAAAGAGGAAGTAAACCCCCCCCCCCCCAAAAAAAAAAAAACCCTGTAAGACAAAGGCATAATGAGTTAGTATGCATCCCATACTAGCTCATTATGAAATACTTGCCTAAGAATGAAGCCCCTGCAGTGCCGCCCGCTTAGCGACAGGACGGCCGACATGTTCGGCCGTCCTGCTTCCTGGATCGCGTCCTCCAGCCATCTGATTGGCCGGAGGCGTGGTGACATCACTGGGAGCCGCCGTACACGGCACAGGGCTCTGAAGGAACTGCACGGGTGGCCGTTCCTTCAGAACGCACGCCCGATCGGCTGGATTAAATGTAAATATCTCCTAAACGGTGCAAGTTTAGGAGAGATTTACAGTACCTATAGGTAAGCCTTATTAAAGGCTTACCTAGAGATACAAGTTCTAAGAGAGGGTTTACAACCACTTTAAAGTATGGGAATAAAGTAAAGGAGCATTATAACCCCCTGGACGGTTTATTTGTTGCCATCTGTGTCCTATTGGGGAGATTTTCCTTCACTTCCTGACCAAACAGGAAGTAAGAGGAAATCCCTGCAAAGGGAATCCATTGGGGCCTCCACTCACTGGAAGATTTCCCCTCTATTCCTTTTCTGGGGACAACCTAAAATTTGAGATTTACTTTTATTTTCAGTTTCAATGATAAACAGGACAAAGAGAGAGGATGAAGCTCCCTAATGGGGGCACAGACAGCAATAAAAAGTTGACAGGGGGGTCTAATCTGCATTTCTCTATTGTTCATTGACGGACACAGCTCCTGATCTTCTTAACCATTGTGGTGTTATACTGCCCCCTACAGGAGTAGGACACTAGGCAGAGAAAAAGCTTGACTACACCTATGGGCAGTCCCAGGAGGTATACTCCCACTCTCTGCTATAGGCACTCAGTTTTTTTTTCTGTCTAGTCAGAAGTAAGGACCTAGTTCCTTGCTGGGATCTTCGGTTGTGGCAATTTTCTAATGCATTTTTTAATTTTTCCTGTGAGAATCTACAATCAAGTGCTGGACTGGGCTACGGATTTGATATTTTTTTTAAATCCAGCAGTCACCCCAGTCTGTCCAGCAAGTGCACGCAGGCCTCAGTTCCGCGCTAGGTTGGTTGCGAAGTAACCCCACTAGACGGGGGCTGGCCTGCGAGTTAAACGTCTCACGAAGTATCATACAACCTGGCCTCAGCCTGAGTCGCAGAGTTCCTCCCGGCCTACAGCCCCCCATTTCGATGGAGAGGAAGTTCTGTCTAGAGTGGTACCCACCTGTTTCCTTGTATGGTAAGTAGCTGTCCCCCCTTTCCCCCTAGAGGGTTTTGGGGTGGACGTGGGCCCCTCCCTGGAATGGTTAGACCCCTGGGTTCTCCTCCTTCCCATGCAGCGTCCTCCCCTCTCTCGATGATCCCTGCAGACACTTAGCCACTCATCTGCCTCCCCCTTCTTTCCTCATGGGGTGGCCTTACCACCTTTTCAGGTCGGTCTGGGGTGCTGAGCTGGGAATTGGGGGGGGGGGGGGGGTTCCACTGGCGACCGGAGGACCGGCTTTTGGAAGGGGCTGTACCTGGTGGGGGCTCCTGCCAGGGCCTCCCTTCCTGCTGGTGTCATTTTCGCGGCTCTTGGGTTGGGGACCCCTCCTGGGCCCCTTGGAAGCCACGTTGTGCCACCATTTTCTTGAAGCCTGTGTGCTGTGTAGATTCAGGCAGCCATGTTTGTGTAGCCTCCGTGGCCATTTTCTAGTGGTTTCTTATTGCTAATAGTGGCCCCCCCCCTGGCAATCAAGTGAGCGCTGGAGAGGGCAGGGCAGAGAGGGGGGTGACTGACAGTCATTGCTCTCCATTCCAAGTTGATCGAGAACTAAGCGATCAACTGTTATGTGATCACTCATTTCTCTGGCTTAGTGTCAGCTGGGAACAGCTGCAACATTAGGCCAATGCTGCAGTATTCAGGTTAGTAGGTTTGTGTATTTCTTCATATACCCATACTACTTTTAAAAAAATGTTTTGGATGGAGTTAAGCTTAAACTGAATCCGTGATCTAAATGAACTTTCTCTTTAGGGCCTGTGTTGACTGTGTGACCTTCATTAAAGTCTTACAGGACGTTAAAATGGATGGCTACTGCAAACTAGCAATCATCGAAGTAAGATTAAGAGGGGGGGGGGGGGGGGTACAATTGCCAATAATGCATTTTATTTTTTTTTTTTTTTAAAAATGCATACTTTTGTTTTCGTTTTAGAAAGTAAGATACTTCCCCAGTGGTGTTATCTCTGCAGAGCAGTTTCAGAAACTATTTGATGAACTTGATAAGGATCCGGTCAGACAGGTATATAGGTTTGAGGTGACGCATGCTGTCATAAGGTTTATTGTGGTGCACCTATTGTAAATCCTGATTTCTCTTCATTATTGACACCATATTACTTTTGGGTA
This sequence comes from Pelophylax lessonae, assembly GCF_965119305.1. Classification (NCBI taxonomy): domain Eukaryota; kingdom Metazoa; phylum Chordata; class Amphibia; order Anura; family Ranidae; genus Pelophylax; species Pelophylax lessonae. Next base: position 41,096,641 of record NC_138777.1, on the reverse strand, counting down.
TCTGCCCTGCCTGTGGGAGGGAAGACATTAGCGAAGTTTCTTCCTTCCTGTAATTCTGGTGTTACTTTACTTAGCAATGCAGCAACAAGGCCTTCTGTTACTCGGGGTCCCTGTCCTCCTCCCACAAGCTACCATAGTAACATTTTAATTTATGAGTGAGAGCAAAGCAGGACCTGGTTGTCACACTGTATACTCAATATCTTACGCTCGAATGTGGCGCTAATGGGCTTTCTGCTCTTCCAGCTTTAAGTTGCAGTGCTAACATGCCTTGCAGCCCTCCTGGGACTATGGGTATCCCTCTATGTACAGCTCTACAAAACAACAAAGAGAGGGCACACTAGCCTAGCGCATTATCATAATACACAGTTTATTGTTGAATAAAAGCAAATGTTACGCTCGCACCCAAATTAGGTTGACAGGCATATCACAAAATCCAAGAAACGACTGTTCTCCAGATCAACAACGCATGTCCTATAACCCAAAAAGACCCCTTTTGCGCCCACTACATTTTTCGAGTGGTGATCCCTCTTCTTCAGAGCCAAATCGTTTTTGGCTCTGAAGAAAAGGAGTTGCCCCTCGAAACATAAAAGCCATAGCGGTTTTGTGATGTGCCTGTCAACTTAAAGCGGACCTTCACCCTCTTCCACATGATCCTCCCTTTCCACCCCTCGTCCCATCCTGCAGAAGTATTGCACAATATTTAATTTTCTCTGAAAAAATGTCTGGGCTCGCCTTCCCATGCACGTCATTCGCCTTAGGTGATTGAGATGCCCGCTGTGCCCCCCCGGGATATGCGTGTAACATATTCCAGGAGGCATACCCTTTCATTCAAGGAAAGGAGGAGGAGGCGGGGCTATTGGCGTATATTTAAGAGACCCGCCCACTGAACCCGGAAGACATCAGAAATAACGTGGCGGTGCGGTACCGAGCTGTGGCCGGGCATGAGAGGATCTCAGTGGGACAATGCTGGATCCACTGGATGGGTGAGTATCTGAAATGTGCAGATGCCACTTTCAGGGAAGCGGAGTCAGCCAGAGGTCTGCTTTATTTGTGAGTAGAACATTTCATTAATAAATGGTAATAGGCTAGAATGGTGCACCCTCTATGTTGTTTTGTAGTCCTGGTTGTCTCACCAACAGGGCAGTGCTGGGAGGTCACCGCTCTCCTGGTATAATCAGTGGCACTTTGACCGCTATTCACAGTGCCCTGTGTATCAGTAGTGTGCAGAGTTCATCCTATAGGCAGTGCCAGCTGTCTCTTTGGTTGAAGAGCTCTGCTATTTGCACAGGGGGAGTAATGATCTCCCAGTATGATCCGCAGGACTGAGATGTCACTTTGACAGTCCAGTACAGCATTGAGCAGGTGATCGCAGGGTGATGCCGAGGCAGGAGAGGTTGCACATCCCAGTAGAGACTTCATCTGCCTTTTCTGGCTGGGTTGCTTAAAGCTGATGTCCAGCTTTACTGTCACTTTAAATAGTTTGTTTGATCCAAGCTGGCCCAAACAAACTATTTCCTTCATGAACATGTGCCCACTGGGCACTCTGTGTAATCTGTATGTGGCTTTCGCTACCTAGAGTATACAGCACAGTGTCCTGGGTGTGAGATGGGAACTTTCCTTCTTACACCTGGAAAAAAATATTTTCCCTTTTGGGTTTATTAATGTTCTCTGAATCTGAATCTGAAATAATTGGGCTAAGCAGTGCGGCCATTCATGGGCAGCTCTGTATTTTATAAATGAGTCAGAGATTGTGAAGTCATCAACCCGCCATTCCAGCTCAGCCATTCAATGGAAACTTTGTAATAATTGATACAGCACTGGGGCAGCACAGTGGCTAAGTGGTTAGCACTTCCACCTAACAGCACTAGGGTTGTTGGTTCAAATCCCAATCACAGCACTACCTGCCTGGAGTCCTCATGTTCCCCCTGTGCCTTTGTGGATTTCCTCCGGGTACTCAGGTTTCCTCCCACATTAAAAGACATGCTGATTGGTTAATTGGCTCCTGTCTAAATTGGCCCTAGTATATGTATGTTTGTTTGAATGTGAGTTAGGGACCTTAGATTGTAAGCTTCTTGAGGGCAGGGACTTATGTGAATGTACAATATATGTGTAAAGTGGTGCCTAAATTGACGGTACTATATAATTACCTGTATTAGATGAATAACATAAATACAAAGCTGCCTATGAGTGGCTGAGTGCCGCTCGGCCCAACTCCCTTTTTTTCGGGGAGTAAGACAGGAAGGTCTTGTCTGGCACCCGGAACACCGTGCTGTATACTGTATGAAGCAAAGGCTTGGCCCATACAAACTTTTTAAAGTGAAAATGAAAGCGGGACATCACCTTTAAAGCCTTATTGAGAAACCCTAAATCTCAGACATTACTATGGATGGGCAACCGTTTTGCTACCATCTCCCCAATGATAAATCTCACAATGCAATAAATGCAAGGAGACTGTCAGATATGCCATATGTGCCAGACTGCTTGTACGTTGGCAGTGGGCTCTGCACAGACTGTTGCTTGCTAATTACATGAGCAGGGGGATAAGGATTTTGGGAATTCCTGTTTACCAGTTGGATAACTGCTGCCATGTTTGTAAAGGAGATGAATCTGATTATTTTCTGAAATGTACCTGTAAGAAATAAAAGAAATGTAATAAAGCTTTTGTTTTTGCAGCACCCGCCCCAGCCTGTGTACCAGTCTAGATTCCTGCAGATTTTGCAAATCATTGGAAGCCATCGGTACTTCGACTATCTGGGGAACATTGTTGCTTTGGCCAATCTCATTTCTATCTGTGTAAGTAGTAGACATGGAATACAAGTATTGGAAAAGAGAAATGGACAGCGGGCTCACCAGCCTAGCGCATTATCTTTAAATCAATTTATTGTAATAGACATGTATACACATTATACTCGCAAAACTATTATGAAACACAGGCAATAAGCAATGAGGGACCACCAGGGGTCTCCACTGGGTATCCTCAGCTGCCAGAGGCCGTGGAAGGATGTAGACTTCCAAAAAAACGCTTGCGCGTTTCGGGGTGTTCCCCTCTGTCCATTTCTCTTTTCCAGTATCTGCTTTGGGTTACCACGACCTATTGAGAGTGGCAGCATAGCCTGAATTTACTACAGTTCAACCTGAATCGCATTTTCAGAATACCAGCCGCAAGGCCACCCCTCAAGCGCAGGAATCATTTGCTCTTTGTACATTTATGGAATACAAGTATAGCAGGGGGAAGCCTCCTTCTCACAACTTGTCATTTTATTGTACCGCATGCCTGCTTGCTTAGCATCTCTACCCATCTCCTCTTATAGTCATCTAGAAGGCATTAGCTAAACAGAAGTGTAGCCAACCCCTAAAGTGGTTTTAAACCTCAGACATGAAATGAACAAAACATATCCCTCTATAGCAGTGGTCTCCAAACTGTTGCCCTGGGGCTAAATGTGGCCCTTTGCTTGCCTTTATTCGGCCCATGAGGCATTATTCCTGCCACTGACACCAACAATGGAGCATACTTCCTGCCACTGACAACAAAAATGAGCCACTATTCCTCCCACTGACACCAACGATTTCTCCCCCTAATACCAAAGGTCAGGCGTTATTTACTCCCACTGGACACTATCCGGTCCAGTCCTAAAGTCTGAAGGACCATAAACTGGCCCTTTCCTTAGAATGTTTGGAGACCCCCTGCTCTATAGGGTGTAGTTGTCTCAATCCAGAGCACCAAGTGTCATTTCTGTCTGCTGATCCGTTCCTCTGCTATTAACATGAGTCACTTCTAACAAGCTTTCCTGACACCAGAAAAAAGGTAACAGGGTAGAGTCCCTCCCCTCCCCTCCAATCAGCTTTCAAAACTGTCCTCACTGAGCTCTGCAGTGTGTTACTTCAGCTCTCCACCCCCTTTTTCTAAACTCTGAGACAAACTTTAAATATTCAGCACTTTGGATATAGAGAAGAGAAGACTGCAGGTAAACGGGTACAGCTTATGAAGCAGGATTTGTTTAATCTCTATGTATCACCTGAGGCCAATCACTTTACTGGGTAGATGTGAGGGTTTACAACCGCTTTAAATTCCCTAAGACATTTAGGATTTGTGCCTCAGAACTGGGCTACTCGGCTATGGACACTCTGTATCACTCATAGGGAGATTTATCTGATAATGAACACAACTCCTCCCTTTCCTGTTAATTACAGCTCTGTGAGGTCATGTATCAGATCCTTGCACTGGATGGTACTGAGCAATACTGATGAACCATCCTGGACCACCAGAGTCAGGCCAAGAGATAAGCCAAAGACACGTCCGCCTTGGGCGCTTTAGTAGGAGTGGGCACAGAAAGGACAGGACCTGCAACTTTTGAATTTAGTTCACAGCTCATGTAGGGGGTGTGGAATACGAACAATTCTGCCTTGGGGTACTAAAGGGCCTTGTCCCAAAATAGTGTACCCCTATTGTTTTGGATTGGCAGCAGAAGGTGATGCAGGCTGGGACCATCACTAAGCAATATCCAGGCCCTAATCAAAAGCAGGCCCTCCCCGTGCCCGGGACAGGTGACTACTTCATGGGCACCTAAAGTGACATATGGTCCATATTTATATTGCAGCTAAAAACGCACATTCCTCTGCATGCTTTCATAAACCAGAGGTCCAATTATCCAATCCTATTTGTTGTAATGTAGTTCTGCATCCGCTTAACATTTCTATTAATGAGACCCCAAAATAGGCCAAAATGATTATATTATGTTCAGTAAATTGTCTCTGATTTTCAGGATCTCTATCTAATTTGTTTACATACAAGGAATCTCTCATGCAGCATGCCATAGATATAAGCCGGCAACTCAGAGGACTGAAACATTAAATATCTTTATTGGCTACGCAAGTACATCCAGTAAAACAATGCTAAGGTGTTTCGGCCAATGTGGCCTTACTCATAGCATGCTATGAGTAGGGCCAAGGCGGGCGAAACACGTTGGCATTGTTTTTTTGGATGTACTTATTTTGCCAATAAAGATTTTCAGTGTTTGATTTCACTGAGTTTCCAGCTTGTATTGATCAACATTGAAAGTATTGAGGGGCTGCACATCCCAGCCACAAACACCGGTTTTCAGCCTTGGATAGCATCAGCAGCAGTAGAGCTTGGGTATTGTTTTCTGTGATTCGGCGTACCATAGAAGTGCAGTGATGCATTGCCACAGATTACAACAGACTTTTCAAAATGCTTTAAATGTTAAATTGTAAAATTATTCTGGTTGCAGGGTTATTGCAATTTGCTTATTGCTGTTGCTTTATGTGTTAGACCTAATCAGAGTGTTGGTGAGCACATGGAATATGATTTTATTGTTATTTTTGGTCTAGGTTATCTTGATGATCGATGCAGAAAAAGCTGGGAGTGACCGCGATGATTTCTCTTTAGGAGTAGGTACCGCTTTTGATTTAACGTGATCTAATTATTTATTGGAAATGTGAATAATATTGTATAAGAAAGGGGCATCACCAGAAGGCTAAAAAAACCTTGTATCAAGAGATCATCAGCCCGGAAGTAAAACTAGAAAGTGCACAGGGAGTGGAGGTTTAACAATGGTCTCCTGATATGTAAAATTTCATCAAATATACACAGCTTGTTCATATAAAAAAAAAAAAGATTTTTATTACAAAATATATTTTAAAAGGACATATCATCCAATGAGCAGACAACAAGCCCACATACTGTATGTAAAATCAAGTATAAAGGTAACAGTCAGACTTTGCGTGGAGCTTGCCTACATGTTTCGAGGTACACACCGCTTCTTCAGGGCTTCAGTCTCCTCATCTGACTGGATATACCTAGTATTCATATTCAAATAAGTACATGTGTCATTTATATACATATAAACATATGAAAAACTTGCCTTTGCAATGTTGGGGGGCCACTGCAAGGACAGACTTTGTCTAATACACAATTATACATAATTCCAGCGCTTGGAGATCCACCAGAGACCAGGTATCTCGTAGAAATGGCAAGGATAACCGATGTCAAGAATGCTCAGCCAATGCAGCCCTCCTCATATCAGGAAATCTAGTAAAAACTAGTAAAAAAAAACATACAGGAGGCGCAAAGGCCTAGTGCATTACCAGAGATTTATTCTAAAATAAATAAATGTAGACAAATGAGTACTCATAAGAGTAGAGGAAAGGAAGGCATGACAACACAAGATTCACTCCAAAGCAGGAATCGCGTGGCCTACCAAACAATACCGTGTTGCTGACGTGTTTCAGGGGCGCATCTCATGTTCTTATGCCTTCATTTCCTATACTCTTGTGAGTTCTCATTTGTCTACATTTTAATTTTTTTATAAGTCTCTGGTAATGCACTAGGCCAGGAGTGTCCAACCGGTGGCCCACGGAGCTCTCTAATGTGGCCCGCGACATCCTGCTCTGGAATGGCGGTTCAGCAAGCCCAGATCGCAGGTTGTTGACCCGCCATCCCAGAGCATCAGTGTTTTGCGGATGGCATTGGCGGTAGAGGACGCAAGCGGCTGCGGGGAGAGCAGAGCTGCTTAAGCTAATCCAACTCCTGTCCCTGGCGCAGTGATTCCAAATGCACTCCGCCTGTGACAGCAAGATTTTCTACATCCAGCTGCCTGCGGAAAGTGGCAATTCATGCAGATGCAGAAATTGGCAATTCATGCAGATGCAGAAAGTGGATTAAAGGATTAAAAAGGTCAGTTTATGAAATCCCCTTTTAGCAATAGGCATAATATCGGAGGTCTACAATGGTTATTAGGCTGCCTACACACTGATCCACAGGTGCAGCACAGTGCACCTGGGGGTTACCTGCACTGAGCACTGAAAGTGCACCACACCTGCAAGATTTAATAGAAGTCAAGGCAAAGCGCAGCTAATCGGCAGGTGCACTGTGCTAGTGTGCTGCTCTGCGGTGTGGGTAAACTGCAGTGCATCAATGTGAAAGCAGCCTTAGGACCCTTTCACATGAGCTGTCTGATCGGGTTCGCCTGTTTGTTTTTTAGGCAGACTTAATCAGACCCTCCATTTACCTTTATGGAGCGGTGAATGTACACCAACTTGTGTCGTTTTACACCCGCCTACCTCCAGTCCGATTCGCTAAGAAAAGCAGAAGAGGATCCATTCCCCTCCATTTGGGGTGATCGGATTGGCAGGCTCATAGAGCAGAGCAGGCTGTGTCCGTGTCTGCTCTGCATATGCGGAGTGGACAAAGACCTGTCATCTGCCCGCTCTGTTCTGCTCATTGGGGGATCAGCTTACAGATTCTGCCCCATTGGAAAGGGACCTTATGGGGGGCTCAGGACAGTAAGGGCTCGTTTACATTACATTGTTGCCCTTGGCCAGTTTCCAAATCACTAAAGTGGCCCTTGCTCTTCAAGAGGTTGAGCACCCCTGCTCTCTAGGCCTTTGGGCCCTCCTGTGTTTTTTCTTATTTGTAGACTAATGCCTGGATTTTGGATTTAATCTACACTTTTGGTCATCTAGTGGTTAGCAAAACAAGCACTTGATATTCTCTAACTGTCCACTCCATTATCTGCAGGCCATCAACTGTTTCTTCATCCTGTACTACGTTCTGGAGATGACCCTGAAAATCTTTTCCCTGGGAATAAGGAACTACCTCTCCTATCCAAGCAATATTTTTGATGGATTTCTAACATTCATCTTACTGGTAGGACATTCTTCTTAACTGGAGCCAATGTGTGTGCTGGGCATGTTTTCAGGTTTTCTTGGTGTTAATGCCCTAATCCTTCCAAAACTATTTTTTAGTTTGGAACAGAGCGGGTAAGGGGTGCAACCACATGGGGTATGCACATGACAGAAGGGAACTTGGCCATTTGCTTTCAACAGACTTGTGGCTTCCTCAGCCATGCTGTGGTTAAGGGAGAGGTCACAGACATGGAGAAGTTACAGGAAACCTGTACTGACGGAAATACAGGGGCAGCCATTGCGGACTTCCTAAGAATCCTCTTCTAGCTGTCTCATGGTCGAACTATTTTTTAGTCAGTGACTGGGAAAAGCATACAGCTAATGAAGCCATAGAAAAGTTTAAACTCATGATCTCCATACTTCTCCTGGGTCAATGACTACAGAACACCTCCCTCTCTCCTTGTCTCCATAACAATTGGGGGGCATAGAGAAAACGGAGAACAATGTAACTGGCAATAGCAGGCAGACAGCTTCAACTCAATAGAATTTTTCTTCTTCTTCTTTTTTTTTTTTCCATTGTTTAGTGTTGCATTAAAAAAAATATATATATATTGTTGTTGAGCACTCTGTTAGTTCTTTGAGTGTAACTGCCAGGCAGACAGCTTACACTGGCAGTCTGCAAGAACCCTGCATTTCCTCTGCGATCTGCTGATTGTGGGTGCAATGCTTTACAGGCTTCTAGTAAAAAAAAAAAAATATTTTTTTTTCCTGCAAAAAGATTTGCATTCATTATGGGGAAGGTATCCTATGTATTGACTAAGTTATTGCGAAACAACCGGATCATAGCAGAAATTGCAAAATTTCTCTGGTCCATTAGGTGTGTGCAGCTGTGAGAGCGCATGCGGATAATGAGCATATGAACCAATTCTGAAATGCTTGACACGTGAGATAATAAAAAGGAGTGGATATGAACACAATTAGGGCTTGTTCACATGGGCAGGTGGAAGGCGGTAAAAACAGGCAATTGTAACGCCCACCTAAAAGATGGCGTGCAGCTGCTGAGGCTTGTGCATGTGTTGACTGTGCTGCAAAACTTATACCCCCCTGTCACTTTCGGCAGACCGCTCCCCTGCCAAGTGCCACTAATTCAAGTGAACTGCACCACATCGCAACCGTGAGCCAAGAGTGCTATTTACATACAAAATCCTCTTTAAAATTTTAAGAAAAAAGCAGCTATTCTGTAAATGACAAAATTGCCTGGCAGCTGCTGCTCTATCTCCCTCAATTTACTGTGGATCGCTTTTTAGAAGGGTGGCAAAGGCTGCTGGCCTTGTGAATGAGTCCTTAAAAGATACACCTGATCATTGTAGTCCTTCAGGGATTTCTGTTTGATATGTGGGGTATAACTGAGCTCCAAAATGTATCAGATGACTTCTCTTGCAGCGCAGGATTGGTACATATGGCTTTCCAGCTTCAATCTTTGAATCCATTCTCTTGTAGGTGTTGGAAATTGCTACCTTTGCTATATACAAGTTCCCGCATCCTGGCTGGTGAGTTAAGATGTTTGCTTGACTTTTCACTAATACACAATCTACTACAATCTGATTAGAATGAAGTGACTCTTAGGCCTGTGTCATGCGGGGGCTTCAGCATTATTTATATGAGCAGCGTGAACAACAAGCTTTGACAAAGCATTTGCAGAGCTTTCAGCAAGATTTGTTAAAGCTTTTAAAGTGCCTCTAAGCTTCAGTTTGTAAATTTTGAACACAGATCCTAATGGGAGTGCTGATTGCCACTTTAAGGAGGCTGTTGGCAGGCTTCAGCACTTCTTGAAGTTTGATGAAAGCCTGCTGAAGCTTGCTAGCAGCTTGCTTAAAGTGGTGTTCCAACCTCACCCCCTCCCCCTCCCCCTCCCCCTCCCCCTCCAAAAATTGAAAGTCAGCAGCATTGGATCAGTGTGCTGTCTATCATAGGAACTGGTCTAGGAGGCAGGACTTTGTTACAGCAGCCGCCAGGAGTTTCAGAATTAAGGTCAGTGTCACAGCAGGAGATCCCCTCTGTGTGTGATCACACATACACGTTTAGGCATGGAGCGGAGGACTCTGACAGGGGCGTGGCGGGATGACGTCATTGATGCAATCATTCTCTGCATCAATGCAGAATTATTTAAGGATGCATCGCGATGCATCAATTACATCATTATTTTTAACACCCTTCGTATTAAATTAACCCCTGTGTTTTTATTATTTTTTTTTTTTTTTTTTATAAATTACCCACCAAGCAGATGCAGCATTGTCGTGCCGAGATCCTCTTCTAAGCATCTGCCCCTCAGGTCCCACACCATCATGTTTGTGTGTAACGTCATCGGGATTCCTAACAGCTCTTCTAGATTCACCTGGCGAGCCTCCCCATGAGGCTGCATGCACACAGGACTTTTTGCAAAACTCTCCTAAAAGCCTTTTTTTCCTGGCAGCAATGCTGTGGCAGGAAAAAAAAAAGCCCGATGCTTGTAAAAGTGTCTGTCTAAAGCTTTTATAAGCTTTTAGGCGTGTTAACAGGCATCAAGAGCTTGGAGCATAAAGCCCCGTACACACAATCAGATTATCGAACGATCCGTCGTCCGTTTTTTGTGGCATGCTAGTCTGATGTGGAAAGTGAAGAGGTTATTTTCATACGAATTTTCCCGTACGACCGAATTCTACCTCAGAAGTGATGTCATGTGTTGGATTGCTTTGTATGTGTTCTTTCGTCTCTGATCATGCCTAGTCTTGCTCTTAAGATTTTTTTCCGTCAATCTGTACTAATGAGACGAAAATCGGACGTTGTTTTGACGGACGACAAAAATTATATAGCCTGCACATCAGGATTTTGTCAGCCGAAAAGTCAGAGTCGGCTGTCGAAAGCACCATACTAACAATCCGAAAATCAGCAGATCGGTCGTCGGACGAATTTTCCCTACAGATTTTCTTATCGTGTGTACGGGCCTTTAATTTATTTCATTGGCCAGAATAATCTATTCTGGTTATTGAAATGAATTAAAGGAGTTGTAAAGTCAGAAGTTTTCATTTTATTTTAGTGCATTCTATGCATTAAAATAAAAAGCCTTCTAATAGTTACCTGAGCCCCATCTCTATTCCGAGATGTCCACAAGTCCCTCGGCCGTCAGGGACTCTCCCTCCTAGCTGAGACACAGCAGCGGTGCTTATGGCTCCAACGGCAGTCAAAGTCTGTTAGCCAATCAGGAGAGGGGGCGGGGCCGAATGGCAGCTCCGTGTCCCAATCGCTCGGGCGCTAAACATGCCTTGTGTTAATGTGCATTTAGCAGCGTCAAGCGTTTTTTCTCTGCCAAAAAGCTGCTGCTCATGGACGCAATGGCAGTGGACTTCTTTTCCTGTCTCTAAAAGCCTCTGCCACTAAATGCTGCTAAAAGCCTGTGTGCATGGACACATAGGCCAACATGCAGGGGAGTTTAGAGGCAGAAAATAAAAAAACTGATGCCCTTAGGAGCAGCTGCCAAACTGTCCCGTGTGCATGAGGCCTAAAACGCTGCTAGCCCCCCTCAACTGTAAATGAATCACTAAGGCCTCCTTTGGTATGTGATGTACAAATCCCAGGAGGCACAGCAGAGGAATGTGTATTGTAGGTGGGATTAAGGCCCCTTTCACACTTATGTGACGCGACTTTGCCGCGATTTTGACGCGATTTTGAAAGCTATGGCTATGGCTCAAAACGCAATCAAATCGTGGCAAAGTAGTGCAGGAACTACTTTGAAGTCGGCGCGACTTCAAAACGCACTGATATGAATGGGACTCATTGAAAATAATGGAAAACGACTTGTCATGTGATTTTGCTGTCTCTTAAAAAAAAAAAAAAAAAAAATGTAGAATAAATATATTATACAGGTGGTGGAGGGGTGGACAGGAGGGTTTTTTAATTTATAGGTGAAGATTTGCTTTAGGTTGGGAGAGCAGTTACCTTTTTTTATTTTTTCTGCTTGCACTTACAAAAACAGCCAGCAGTGGGAGCTCCGATATCTTTCTTGGTGGGCTCCTTTTTAAGAATGGGCTTTTAGGTTTGTTACATTTGTCCTGAAAGCAAACCATTTATTTGCACATAAAGCGGCAAACAAACACACACCTACCTCACTGCTACTTCTATCTGCAAAGCCCATGGGAAAAACCCCTCTTCTAGCCCTGTGTGAACTCCAACGGGTAAATTGGAATCTGGATTATGATATCCCGTCCTTACTGTATATTCTTGTCGATAAGGGGGGCGGCATGTGACACCTCCCTTCTCTCCATTGTGATAGTCCCATGCTCCTATTGATTGGCCTAGTGCTGCCAGAGGGCTGGAGTACATACAGTAGCCCTGTGTGAAGTCCAACAGGTAAATGGACTTTAAATTGGGATCTGGATTATGTTACCTTATCCTTCTATATTCCAGGAAACCGGACATACAGGGCCTCTTGTCTCTCTGGGAGATGGTTCGTCTTGTCAACATGTTTATCGTTTTCCGATTTCTAAGAATCATCCCAAACATGAAGGTCAGTGCCTTGTATTTTGTCTTTTCACTTCCAATTCTTAGGACCACTTGCAAAGTTGGGTGCAGAAAAATGGGCAAAAAGTCACACAGTTCCTCGCTGAAGCAAAGGAAAGCTGATATAGTCTGCAATTTTTTTATATCAAATTTTGTAGCGCTGTCACTTTAAGAATGATTAAAGCAAAATTATACAATGAATGTCCTTCATATAAAGTTCAACACCATCCTTATCCTGTGTGCAATCACTTCCAGTATCCTTGTGCAAATTGTTGTAGAGTGACAACTTATCCACTGCCACCGAAAGGTCATAAGTCGCTTATCAGAAGATGAGACCCCCTTAACCACTTAAGCCCCAGCCCTATTTCGGACACTTTTTGTTTACAAGTTAAAAGCAGTATTTTTTCCTAGAAAACTACTTAGAACCCCCAAACATTATGTATATTTTTTAAGCAAAGACTCTGGAGAATAAAATGTCGGTCATTGCAAAACTTTTTGTCAAGCGGTATTTGCGCAGCGGTCTTTAAAACGCCATTTTTTTTGGAAAAAAATTGAAAAATCACATTTCACTGCATTTAAAAAATACTAAACAGTAAAGTTAGCCCATTTTTTTTGTATATTGTGAAAGATGATGTCACGCCGAGTAAATAGATACCCAACATGTTACGGTTTAAAATTGCGCCCCCCCGTGGGATGGCGACAAACTACGGTCAATAGAGATCTCAATCTGCGACGCTTTAAATTTATTTAACGGTTACCAGTTTAGAGTTAGAGTGTAGCTCTTTTTTTAAAATTATTGCGCACGCTCTGGCGATCGCGGCGATACCTCACATGTGGGGTTTGAACAGCGATTTCATTCGCGTCTCGACTTGCGTATACTTTTTTTTTGTGTGCGAGCTAACGGTGACGGGGGCGGCAATTTTTTTTTTTTTTTTTCCTATTTTATTTTTTTAAACTTTATTAAAGGTTTTTTTAAAAAAAAAAAATCTGATCACTTTTATTGCTGTCACAAGCAATGTAAACATCCCTTGTGACAGCAATATGTGTGACAGGTACACTTTATGGAGGGATCGAGGGTCTAAAAGACCCTAGACCCCTCCACTACACTTCCCTGTATGCAAAACGCCGAAAACTGCATTTTTGCATACAGCCGTTTTTTAAATTTGCCGCCTTTTGCAGCACAGTAACCCGGAAGTGACGTCATGGACGCCGCCTCCGGGTTACGTCATCGGAGCCCCGATCGATGCCGTTTCCGGCATTCATCGGGACTCCATCCAGCCGGCGGACGTGCCGGCTGGGTGCTCGGGAGCCCCGGGCAAAGCCACGGAAGGCGGCAAAGCCGGAAGGCCCCGGGTAACGATCGAGCGGCTCCTGAGCCGCATCGGTCCTTACCGACGGAAAGCCGACCGTCGGCTTCAAACCACGGTACCGGGATGATGCCTCTAACTAGAGGCATCATCCCGGTATAAACCCGCAAAGTGTACCGACGTATCGGTACGTTGATATGCGGTAAGTGGTTAAAGGGATTGTAAAGTCAGGATTTTTTTTTATCTTAATGCATTCCATGCATTAAGATAAAAAATCCTTCTGTGTGCAGCAGGACCCTAATACTTATCTGAGCCCCATCTCTATCTAGCGATGTTGTAGGAGAGACTCGACCATCCGGGACTCTCTGTCCTGATTGACTGAGACACAGCAGTGGCACCATTGGCTCCCACTGCTGTCAGTCAATTTCAGCCAATGAGGAAAGAGGGGGCGGGAGCTGAACCGTTGCTGTGTCTGAATGGACTTGCTTTTCGTTGCTTTTCATGCTATAATATCCTAGTTCTGTTACCTTTTGTAGGTGATGGCTCTAGTAGCAGGCACATTGCTGGATCTAGTGAAGAATCTTCGGGCATTTGCTGGAATCCTTGTGGTAAGTACCTTTTATGCTGATCCGTTTTTTAGATATTGATTGTTTGGTAGTTTATACATAGATATAAAATGTATATAAAAATAAATACCTTTCTGTATAAATGACTGGAAACACCCAGCTGAAAGTGCACCTGTGCCCACCAAATGCACTACGAGGTGAGAAAGCAGCTTTGCATTGCCACCTACCTATCTTTATCATACAGAAGAGGACACAGGGCTTATACTGTAGTCATAGACATTCATGGGTTATATGCTGGCCACCTTCAGGTGATATGACACTGGCAAAAATCTTTGCTAGGGCGGTCCCTAGTGCTTGCTCATATAACCTCCCCCTCCAGATTTTTTGCCAGTGTCCTTAGGTTATGAACATTTCCTTCAGGCATATATATCAAGATCTAAGTGCTTATCGTGCTGGGCTATGTAGCAGTTTGCGGATCAGTAACCCTCCTGTGTTTACCCTAAAGACTTTACCCAGACTCCACTGTGTGGGACCACCCTGTAATTTTCGCTTCAGTCACTGTATTCTGCATTAGGTGCTCACCTTGGTACACTGTTGCAATGCATGTAGTTAGCCGCTTTAGGGTGCTTTACGTGCCCAGGGCTGTGATCCGTCTGTTTTGGTTCTCAGACCCCTAATGATCCTTCGGGGGTATGACCACCATGATGGGCAACTCTGAATCCCTAACAGGCTCATTGGCATGGATAAGGTAAGTCGGTTTCCCTGTAATTAGAAAACCTGCAGTGCTTTGCACATGAAGCAGATCCATAGTTGCAGAAATGGGGCCAGTTTGCTGACCTTCAGGCTTTAGGGAGACCGGACTGTGGCCATTGGGAGTTGAAATTGTTCTGGCGGCAGTGGGAGTAAACAGTGTTTCTTTGGAATAAGGCGGATGAATAGTGCCCTATAGCTGATGTCAGTGGAAAAATAGTGCCCCATCGTTGGTGTCAATGGGAGTCATATTGCGCCATTATTGGTGTCGGTGGGAGGAATAGTGCCCCACCATGGGTGTCAGAGGGAGGAATAGTGCCCCATCTTTGGGTGTCAGTGGGAGGAATAGTGCCCCACCATTGGTGTCAGTGGGAGGAATAGTGCCCCATCGTTGGGTGTTGGGTGTCAGTGGAAGGAATAGTGCCCCACCATTGGGTGTCAGTGGGGGGAATAGTGCCCCATCTTTGGAGTTTCAGTGGGAGGAATAATGTCCCATCATTGGTGTCAGTTGCAGGAATAGTGCCCCATCATTTGTGTCAGTGGGAGGAATAGTGCCCCACCATTGGTGCCAGTGGAAGGAATAATGTCCCATCATTGGTGTCAGTGGGAGGAATAGTGCCCCGTCATTGGTGTCAGTGGGAGGAATAGTGCCCCATCATTGGTGTCAGTGGGAGGAATAGTGCCCCACCATTGGTGCCAGTGGAAGGAATAATGTCCCATCATTGGTGTCAGTGGGAGGAATAGTGCCCCGTCATTGGTGTCAGTGGGAGGAATAGTGCCCCATCATTGGTGTCAGTGGAGGGAATAGTGCCCCATCATTGGTGTCAGTGGGGAGGAATAGTGCCCCATCATTGGTGTCAGTGGGAGGGATAGTGCCCCATCATTGGTGTCAGTGGGAGGGATAGTGCCCCACCATTTGTGTCAGTACTCTGTGAATGAATGACACGGCTATGCACGGCTACACTCCTTTTACAAAAGTGACATCTGGTACGGGGAACTGCTCCCCATACTGCTGTCACAGGGAGACATGGGAGTGCCGAATGGCTGCAGGAGCGGGAACATGTTCCACGCAAAAAACAGGTGGAGTATGTAACATGTTCCTGAATGTGAACTTCTCCTTTAGGCAACAAACTTCAGATTTAGCCAGATCCAGGGATCCTCTACCCTTCACAGTAGATGCCCTGGTGATTCCTTTGACTACATTCCTGCTGCTTTATGCCTTGTCTCTGGTAAAGATTATTATATTCTGGTTTCTTAACCCTTTTAGTTGGGGTTCTTGGTAGTCTTGTTTGCTTTGTTGCCCACCCTTGATGGTGCATGATCTATGAATACAAGTCCTGTGTCCTGTACTGTGCGATTCAGATAAAGGGAAGTTTGATCTGTCTGTATATTCCTTATCTTGGAGTACAGTAGAGGGCACGGGACGTTCCCCTAGGTTTCCTGTTGTCCTAAAAAAATAATGAAATAAAAAGGCGTCTCACTATTATACGCACTTGTTGTCTCCACCTTGCTTGTTAGCAATACTGTTAAAACGGAGTTCCGGCCTATTTTGCAACTTAAGTGATTCCTGGAGTGCTCGCTATGCTGATTAACAATTGAGCATTTTCAATTTTATTTGGGGGTCCCTTACCTTATTTTCATGGCATTTTGGATTGTACTTCCTCGTTCTCCCCCCTCTGTGGCCGCAGCCACTGACATCACTTCCGCCTTTGCATTGCATCCTGGGAGCTGTTTGTCATCACTCCCAGGAGGCTGGAATCAGGAAGAACTCCCAGAACACTCCCTGGAATCAGGAAGGACACAGCAGATTACACTGCGGCTTCAGATGCCCATATCCAAGATGGCCGCGCTCAGACAGTGTTTTTAAAAGTAAGATTTTGACTACAATCCAATACTGTACACCTTGTAAGTATGAGAATAGCGGTTCTGTAAAGGGCGATGGATTAGTATTATAGGGGTATTTTTAGTTTAAAAAAAGTATTTGAGGCCGGAACTCTGCTTTAAGAGCTCAGCAGGAAGAGCCCGCTGTGTTGAGACCTGTCCTTGATCTGGGGATTGTGCCTGCCAAAAGAGCTGTAAATTGGATTGTAGTGGTATTTTATTTTACAGCACATTCACCAGATCAAGCCGAGGCTTCAATGTACTGTAAATGGGTTGCTCTGATCTCATAACATAATATTCGCTAACAATTGGAGGATGGAATGAGACCATGGTGACATTAGGCCTGGGAAAATGGCTGCGTTTGCCGCTGTCAGAACACCAACTATTTATATAGCTAAAGTTGGTTGCTACATGAAAATGCAAAAAGATGATTACTGCCGATAGCATATCTAGATTGAAACAAGAAAAGCAGCATTGGTTACCTTGTCTTACTTTTTTCTCCTTTAAATACCTGCCTAATGCACTGTTAAAAGATCACTTTTACAAAAAAAATATACATTTTTTTCCAGGTAAAAAAATATGCATTTATTTATTTATTTATTTATTTTGGGGAGCTGTAAAGCATTGCACCCACAATCAGCAGACCGTGGTTGTAATGCCATGGTCCAGCAGACTGCATGTGCAGCTGTCTGCCCGAATCTCTGATACGGCAGGCAGGTAGACTCTGACCGGAAGCTCAGTGAACTATCTTGAGCGATCAACTGCGCCCTGGTAGTTCATTGAGAACTAGAAGCTGACAGCCACAAAGGCTGATAGTACTTTCAAGTTTTTCCATTCACAGAACACTGAATGAATGACGTGGGCTCACTGTCATGGTGGGGATCGGGAAGGGGTTTGGGGGCTGGTGCATTTGTAACATGGTACACCCTAAATATCCTTTAAAAAAAACAAACATGCCTATAATTACCTGCTCTGTGTAATGGTTTTGCACAGGGGTGCCCCGCCGGCACTGCAGGCCCCTCTTCTTAATCAGGTGCCCCCGCGGAAAGCCGCTTTCCATGGGGGCACCATGCAGGCTTGATCCAGCATCCATTGACACAGACAGCTGGACTCCGCCCGGGCAGCCCAGATCCTCTTTTCGGGTCCTTCTTCACTGCTCCTGGCCCCTCCCTAATGTTGCGTGCCCACAGCAAGCAGCTTGCTATGGGGGCACCCGAGCCAAGCAGCTCCGTGTGTTCATTCAGACACAGAGCTGCTGTTCGGCCCCCTCCCCCTCTCTCTCCTGATTGGCTAACTGAGCCAATGGCGCCGCTGCTGTATCTCAGCCAGGAGGGAGAGTCCTGGATTGCAGAGGGACTTGTGGACATTGCTGGATAGAGATGGGGCTCTACACAGAAGTTTTTTTGTCTCAGTGCATAGAATGCATTAAGATAAAAAAAAAAAAAACCTTCTGACTTTACAACTCCTTTTAAGGCTTTACAAGCACTTTAAGCAGCCCATACATTAGTCTTTTTTTTTTTTTTCCATCATTCAGTCAGCAGGTTGAACAAAAAATGCACTCAATTCTATATCAAATGTGTGGGCGGGGAAATATTCTCTGCTGAACTATTGTTTTCTGACAGAGGGGGAGATGACCCCCTGTCAGAATACACTGATCAGGGCTGCTTATAGCCTATAGCCAGCGGCACGGATTGAGTAAGGAAAAAAACGTCAGGCTCGGTGGATCAAAATTAAAAACAAAAAAAAGTGCAAAGTCCTTAAACATTATTTTGGATTGGTGGATCAAGCCTGCTCATACATGGATCGAAATTTGGCTGGTCCCTGCTGAACTGGCTGAATTTCGATCCATGTTTTGTGCTTGCTGTATGACTATAATTTAGGTTTCAGGTTTAGGTATCTGAAGTTTCAAATGGTAAACTGGGTTGGTGACACTGTAAAGAAACAAAAAAAAAAAAAAAACAAACTTAAAAATCAAGTTGGGTTTATGAAAGCTGAATATTCCGTCTGCTGGGGCATCAAGAGAAAACCAAAATTTGATGTGCAGTTTAGCCAACTGCCTTATACTTTATTACGCTTTTTGACTCTGTGTTTTTATTTAGGTGGTATACTATGTTTTTGCAATCATTGGTATTGCCCTGTTTAGAGGTGTTCTGCCGAATCCAAGGAACACGAGGTAAATTATAGTTGCTAAAATAGTTTATTTTGGGCTTAACATACTTTTGGAACGATAACCTTCTTGGACATTAAAAATGAATAATTTTTTTTTTCTTGTGAAATATTCTTAGTTCTCCAGCTAATGAGAGCATCACCAATGAGACTGCACAGTGTGGGACCTTTGAGCAACTCGAGTATTGGCCGAACAACTTTGATGACTTTGCTGTAAGTCCTGCAACCAGTTCCTCTCCTGTAGCAGTGGTTTGTTCACTTGGTTCATCATCTTTACTTTGTGTTTCAGGCTGCTCTTGTGACGCTGTGGAATGTGATGGTGGTGAATAACTGGCAGGTGTTCTTGGATGCCTTTTCCAGATATACAAATCCGTAAGTGATGCTTCATGATAAAACCAAAACTAGGTTGCACCTGCACTAAAGCAGGGGTGCCCTATAGTGATCGTCCGATATTGTTTTTTCGTTGCCGGTATCGATATTTTGGTCATTGCGTATCGGTATCGGCTTGACAGGTACTGTTGTGGAGGGATCTGGGGGTCTAAAAGACCACAAACCCCTCCTCTGCACTTAAAAGCATTCAAAACGGCAAGTTTGGCTGTTTTGAATGCTGTCATTTTTTTTAATCTGGCGCCAGTACCCAGAAGTGATGTCATGACATCACTTCCCGGTTTTTGCATGGAGACCCGATCAGAGCCAAATGAGGCTTTGATCGGGTCTTCGACTGCAATGCAGGCTGGCTGCCCAGGTCTCCTGGTGGGACGGGAGACCCGGGCGAGCTGCGGAAGGCGGGGGCGGACGTCCCCTCCCGCTCCTTGTAATGACAGCCGAGCAGCTTCTCAGCCGCATGGTTGTCATTACAAGATAGCCGTCCGTCGACTATGGACGCCGGTACCGGGGTGATGCCTCTAGCTGCAGGCATCAGTCCGGTACAAGCACATTCCGAAATATTGGCAATATTAGTCACCTTGGTGGCCGATTCCGATATATAGGGGAAAGTGCAGATCGGCCCTCGATATATCTTTTTTATGTTTTTACATTTTTATGATAATCGGTTGATCCCTAGTGCCCTCTGATGTGGGCAACCTGCCATGCCAAAGGATCAATGTTGTCGATCCTCAAGTCCCATTACTTTTTCATTTGAAAATAACAAACTTGTTATACTCACCTGCAGTGGTTTTAGACAGAGCAGCCCCGATCCTCCTCTTCTCGGGTTCCTCTACGGCACTTCTGGCCTCTCCCCAGCGCCAAGTGCCCCCACAGCAAGCTGAGTTGCTGCTCTGCTCCATTCAGACACAGAGCCGTGACTTGGCCCCACCACCTCTCTCCTTATTGGCTCACTGACAGTGGCGTTCCGCTGCTGTCTTAGCCAATCGAAAGGAGAGTCCTGGTCAGCCGAGTCTCTTGTCCAACATCGCTGGATCGAGATGGGCACAGGTAAGTATGAGGGGGGGCTGAGGGGCTGCTGCACACAGAAGGCTTTTTATCTTAATGCAAAGAATGCATTAAGATAAAAAAAACCATTACAACCACTTTAAGTTTTCTTTGGAAAGTTTATCATAAATCGGCCAATTGCATGCTACGCTATTTTACATTAAAATAGTTCTGTATTCAAAGAGCCCTGGGGCTGTTTTTACCTGCACAATAAGACCTCATGCACACGGAAAGTTATCAAAACATCAGTAGAAAGCTGTAGAAGGCGTTTTTCAGCTTTTTTGCTGAATTCTTTTTTAGCTTTTTCTAAGCTGTAGATTTTTTTTTTACCTTTTTTTAGCAAAACTATACTCCCACAAAAGCTTATGGCTCAAAAACCTTGATGAACGCCAAATAGCCGTGTTTTTTTTAGCCTTATTTGGCGTTTTTCAGCTTTTATCAGAATTAGAGCTAGTGGGTTTTGAGAGGAGTTTTTCAGTTGTAAAAATGCTCTGTTTTTTTTATTTTTTTGATCAGCCAGAAAACTGCTGATAACAGCCTATGTGTGCATGGATACATAGGATAACATGTTGGGGGAGTTTACTGGCTGCAGAACAAAAACACCTGATACCAAAAACAGCATCTGTAAAAAACATCCAGTGTGCATGAGGCCTAAAGAGCTGGTTGGTGGGTGGGTTCCTCTTGGCTGTAATAAGCTTTGGTGGCCAGGTCATATTCTTTTTGCTAAAAACACCCCTAAAACCACCGTAGCATCTTGCTAGTAATAGGTTGAAGGCCTGGGGAAAAAAGTTTAGAAAATCCCTTTTGGTTTTTTTATATGTCGATCAAATACAGTTTTCACTAATACCATGTGTGCTGAGCTGCATTTTTGTGCACACCACCGCACGTGTATGGATGTGAATAGGGAACATAGAAATCGGTTGTTGTCTGTGTGTCCTGTTTATACTATTCATGTGTGGTGGTGTGCAGAAAAATGCAACTCAAAGCCCAATAAGCTGTAAATCTGGAAGAGAAGCTGTGCTTTGCTCTGCAGAGCAAGGCAAGAGGTACACTTTAATGTCAGACCCACCAGCAATACCTTTCTTTTGATGTTCCATTCAGCAATCAGGAGAGAATTAAAATTCCTAGTACATCTGTATAGAGGAGAGCATATGCCTTGCACCCCTGGCTGCCGCATGACACTCAGTGGTATGTGCTGCTGGTGAGCTGTAATCGTGAACCTGTTGCTTTAAAGAATAACTAAAGGCAAAACTTTTTTTTAGTTTTGGATAGTGGAGAGAGATTAGAACCCCTGTCAGTGCCATCTTAGGAGTATTAAAGGGCCCCCGGGCAATGCAGTGCATTGGGGCCCCACCTACACAATCACGCACGAGAATAAAAATGAAAATTATGGATAAGGCGATATTTATTGGTACAGCAGTGCCAGGCTAATGACAGCTTCTAATTTCGGCGGCTGGGTCCAGTGAACACACACGGAACGGGAGTCAGACTCGACTATCCTGTGTGTTCCTGTTCCCATGGAGGCGGATGGGCATTCCTGCAGTTGTGGGCTCCCCCTCCACGACTCAAGTGGCCTGACAGCAGCACAGGGCCAACAGGTGCTTACCACCTGCTAAGTTCGGCGGCGGGATGTACACTGGAATCGGAACTAATGCTTGACTGGGTCACTGGACAGGTGGGGCCCCCCAGGCAACTGCCCAGCGTGCCCATTCGGTAAGATGGCCCTGGCCCCTGTTGGCTTTTATTGGGGTCTGTGCCCTCGATAGGGAGGTTCACCCTCCCTATTGGCCCTGTTTACTAGGGGTCGACCGATATCTGTTTTTTTTTTTTTCAGGACCGATAACAAATTTTTTACGGACGCCTTTCAGGCCAATATCAGGTGCCGATATTCTGTACATTTAAAGTTTTGAAAAATCGACACAATTTTCTACAAAAATCTGGTATAAACTGAACATGAACAGCGTTTACTGTATCATCGAAAGGGTCCTTTCACACGGGTGGACTGTTTTTTGATCCGCTCCGGCACTTTTTTTTTTTTTTTTTTTACGGACACGGATGACACTTGTGTCATCCGGTCCATATGTCCGTTTATCATCCCATCCGTTTGCGGATGATAAACGTAGATGTATGTCAATGGGATTGCGGATGTCAGCGGATGACACCGCTGATATCCGTTTTTGCGTCCGTTCCGGTTTTTTAAATGGAAGAAAAAATAGGGTTCTGTTCCGTTCCAAAAAACGGAACTGATTGGAAAGGATGCAAATCAGATGTCAGCGGATGGTCATCTGCTGACATCCGCAATCCCATTGACATGCATTATGTCCGTTTTTCATTCGCAAAAAAAATGGGATGAAAAACGGACATACGGAGCACCCGCGTGAAAGGACCCTAACTGAAAGTAAAAAAAATCCCAAATCTTGGGTTGTCCCCAAAAAAGTAATGGAGGGGAAATTTTCCAATGGAGAAACTAGTTTTGACGACTTGGGGCTCCCCAAAGAATTTCCCTTGATTTTCAGGTATTTCCTCTCACTCCTGTTTTGCCTATGGGACAGGAAGTGAAAGGAAATCTCCACAATGGGACACAGATGGCAAAAAAAAATCTGACGGGTATAACCCTTCATTATTATCTATTCAAAATGGAAAAAAAAGTTTGGCCTATATAAGTTGACTGTAGATGGGCAAATCTAATGGTATGTATAGAGAAATACAGGAGCTGCACTTTCTCATTCTGATAGCTTTATTACCAAACTGTCTAAAAAGAAATTTTTTTTTTTGCGCCTATTTGCAATTATTCCATTCAGAAACTGCAAGATGAGGATCATTCTTAATCAGTCAGAGAATTTTAGTGGCTGGAGCATCTGTATACAATGCTAATGACTTTCTTTATTCTTCATTTAGTGGTCAGCTATGTGTTTATGTATGGTTTTATTTTTAGATGGTCAAAGTTGTACTTTGTGGCATGGTGGCTGGTGTCTTCTGTCATTTGGGTTAACCTCTTTGTCGCTCTGATTTTAGAGGTAAGTTGTTGCTTATACTTGTGGTACTTTTAAAGCTGAAGTCTGGCATTTCTTGAAAAGTAAAAATTAAATACGATGGAAAAATGATCTCTTATCTGAAAATGCAGTGTAACACAGTACCCGGATATCTGCTCCTTTTTTTTTTTTTTTTTCTTTTTCATTTCAAATTAAAGCAAATATCTGATTAGCTATTAAAAGATAGGTTCACCTTTAGCAACATGTTACACCCATATTTAGGGTGTAACCTGTTGCTAAGCACTAGGCATGCACTGATCCGATATTAGGATCGGATATCGGTGCCGATAATGCAAATATAGCTGGATCGTGGGATCGGTAAAATTAACCGATCCACGGGCTGATCCGGTTTTGCTGAGTCCCGGCTCAGCCGTCCCTTACTTGGTGTAGTAGTAGTATGATGGTAGTATGGGATGGGAGCCGCTACCTCCTGTATAGGTCCGGCTCACAGGCAGAGTGATATCAGATGCACTCCACCTGTGAATGGAGGAGCCACACACATGAAGCAGTGGCTTTGCTCTGTACTGCAGCCGCATGCATATTGTGTATGTGTGTAGTTCCGTATCGGTATCGGGACTAGAAAAGTTCAATCGATGCACCCCAACCCTCACCTCCTAACCCCCCCCCCCCCGACAGCGTGCGGGGGTTCCTCATCTTTGCAGCCATTGTCGGCAGGGCTCTGTGTGTGTGTGTATTTATGTATGTATATATGTATGTATATGTGTGTGTGTATTTATGTATGTATATATGTATGTATGTATATGTGTGTGTGTATTTATGTATGTATATATGTATGTATGTGTGTGTGT
The DNA here is from genome assembly GCF_965119305.1 of Pelophylax lessonae. NCBI lineage: Eukaryota > Metazoa > Chordata > Amphibia > Anura > Ranidae > Pelophylax > Pelophylax lessonae. The sequence continues at coordinate 41,072,519 of NC_138777.1, read as the reverse complement.
ATTTATGTATGTATATATGTGTGTGTGTATGTATGTATGTATGTATGTATGTGTATGTGTGTGTGTGTGTGTGTATTTATATATATATATATATATATATATATATATATATATATATATATACGTGTGTGTATATAATATATATATAATATATACACACACACACACTGAGACAAAACCCCCGCCCCCCCCCCCCCCTTAGCAGCCAATCCACATACACATATACATCCCATAATAAGTTGATCTTAAGGCAGACAAAACAACAATAGAACAATGGGATACAGGTACCTAACAATAAACCAATAAACCCCCCCCCCCACCCCGCCTCTCTATCTAGCAAGCGTCTGAGACACACTCCTGCAATATTCTAGCAATCTGAAAAGTCAAACCATTCATCTTCTTCATACATTTCCTGAGGGATATTGTTCAGAAATATTATTGTCCCAAGTTAAAGAGCTCCTCACTCTTTCAACACAAACCACACACATATAGAACCCAGGATAACCGGGGTAACATGAATGGCTGAGTCCAGTGTGGTTGTACAGCGAGTCTGATTAGTGCAGACCCGACTGGGGTTCTTGGTGACCCTGTGCCCCTAATAGACACAGGGTGACTTACACATAAGAGGAGTCTAGGGACCCAAGACAGGGACTTCCCAACCTCTCCAAGGCAAGCTGGGTTCCACAGGCCCCCCCAATATTGATCTCTGTTAATGAGTTTTTATAGTTCTAGGTAAATTTCATTGCATTTTTCAACTGTAACATTTCTTATACAGGTGTATAGGATTTACCCATCTACATTCTTTTTTTCTTAGAATTTTATCCACAAATGGGATCGCAGTAACAGGCATTCACTTTCTGCAGCCCAGCAAGTAGAGTACCACATGACAGTCCAGCTCATGTTCAGGTAAGATCGGTATCAGTTCTGTCATTTCCTATCTGATACTGTATAGGAAGGTGGTGACCAAGACCAGAGCATGAGAGGGTGAGGACACACATTCCCTGAGCTCCTGAGCCCCTCCGTGAGAACCGCCAGGTGTTCGCATTGTCTGCCGGCTAATTGTCTGCTAATTGTTGCCTGACTAGCTAACGTGCACAGCAGTTCACAGCTGAGAGCGAGCCGAGGATAGTGCCGAAGATATTACCGGATAAACAAGCAGGACCGAGCGGAGCTACATTGCACTCGAGGTACCGCCACACAAGCCGGGGTTTGCACTGAGCAGAGGTACCACCGCATAGAGCAGGGCTATACTGAGCCGAGGTACCGCCGCTCCGCATTGCATAGTACCGAGCAAAGACTGCATAGACTGTAAAGACAGCACTGCACTGAGCTGAATACCATCCGGATTACCGGACTATCGGGCTACTAAGCTGTGCAGCTGTGCAGCTCTATACCGAGTCGCTAAGCCATCAGAGCGGAGGAGCGGAGGATTGCCGGGATTGGCGGGCAGATTTCCTGACTAAGACCTCTAGCCCTTCTACTCCTGGGCTGCCTGAGTGGGGTTGAGTTGAGTCATTGGAGTGGTGCTGTGTCGAGCTGTAGAGCTGTAGAGCTGCCAAACCTGTTAAAATCCTGTTAAAATCCTAAGCCACCAGCCGACTGTACAGCGGGCTCAGTGCTCAGTGGGTCAGCAAGATCAGTATTCAAAGCAGTGACAAAATAAAGACTAAGCGGTGACTGAGACTTTATTTAAGAACTGCCAGGTGGTCTGACCGCTCAATTTATCTGCTAGCCTGCTTGTTAGTTGCTGTGCATTGCTGTGCATCGCTGTGCATCGTGAGGTGGGATAGCTTTGAAGCAGCAAGTCGCTGGATCACTAAACTAAATTGAACCGAATCCCGTCGTCAAGTCGCTAAGCTACTAAGTCGCAGAATTGTATTGAGAACTGCCGTATGGATTGATCGCTGACCTGTGAATCTGCTAGCAGCTGTGCCGCTGAGCCATCAAGATTTTTGGGTTTGGGGTTCTTTGTGCCCCCTGACCTTGCACATTTACTTTAGAGCAATCCGGGCAGCTTGTACATCAGAGCCGCAGGGCCTGTGGGGTGCGGATCTGGTTGCTGTGCCGCTTGTCAGCTATGGGGAGAAGGACCTTGAGAACAACACAACCCCAAAAGAAGCCGACCACTGGCTCTATAAAAAAGTACCTGGCAGTGGAGACCGAGGAGTTGTTGGAAGCAGGGGGTTCGGACCATATGCCGGGTGCTCGCTCCGGCCCCCCCCATAGCCCGTCAGCTTCCCATAGATCTCCAGCCTCCTCTTGGTGCTCGGACGGGACGGATGTCTCCCCGAGCCGATCCACAGTAGCTGCGCTAGTAAGCGGTCTGCCCACAAAGGCGGATTTAGCCTCTATGTTGAGGGGTTTGGAAAAGTCAATTAAAAACGAAGTATCCTTGGTCCGAGAGAACTTGAATCAGGTACTAACCCGGGTTGAGGAGTCCGAGCATAGATTAGATTCACATGCTGCTGCAATCCAAGAACTCCAAAATATCTCTAAACGTCAAGCATTAGCACATAGGATGGCTCTGTATAAAATTGAGGACCAGGAAAATCGGAGCAGGCGTAATAATATCCGAATCCGAGGTCTGCCTGAAGCCATCAAGGATCCAGATCTGCTCCCGACGATAAGTGGGGTTTTCAACAAGCTGCTCGGCCTTCCTGTTGACAAGTTAATGAGGATTGATAGAGCCCATAGGGCCTTTCGCCCCCGCAGCCTGCAGACAGAGACCCCAAGAGATATCATATGCAGGATTCATCACTACCCTGAGAAGGAGCGTATAATGCTAAGAGCCCGGGAAGTCCAAAACCTGGACTTTGATGGGGCACCCCTTTCGCTTTATCCTGACTTGGCTAGGGAGACCTTGGAGCGCCGCAGGGTACTAAAGCCCCTCACAGAAAAGCTGAGAGCGACCGCTATAACATATCGATGGGGTTTCCCCTCCTGCCTAATCGCATCTAGAGAAGGTCGCACTGCAACTTTGCGATTCCCCGAAGATCTGGAGGGCTTTTGCATGGCGCTTAATATACCAATACCTGACCTTCCGGGTTGGCAAGATGAAGCCTTCCAGGCTCCAGCCTCATCTGTTGATGGTGCCTGGCAGAAGATGTCTAAATCGCAGAAACCACGGAAATCTCCCTCTGATAAGCCTACTTGATTATAAGTTGAATATTGGCAAGCCTTCCTGGATAACCCCATCTGTAGAGGCCATCTGGCAGAAGACGCCTAATCTATAGAATCCACGGAAAATCTCCCTCTGATAAACCCACTTGAATACGACTTGAATATTAACAATTACAATATTGCACTTTTTTTTTTTTTTTTTTTGTGGGCTATCTTGTAGATACAGAGAGAGAAAAAGTGATAATCTGATAAATTCTTTTTTTTTTTTCAGCCACCTGGCGAGGTCCCGCGGAGGGGCCCCGGACTTCTTCAGGGTTTTTATCTCTGATTGGTTTTGTCTTGATCTCCCTCTCGTTGCTCACCCCCCCCCCCCCCCCAATTTTTGAGCGGAGCTCGGCTTTCCCTCACCCGTGTTTCCCGCCAGGTAGCGGGTCTCCAGGTGGGACCGCGGCTGAGAGATCGCCGTTTTTCCGCTCTTTGGTGAGTGTTCCTCACCAACATATTGTCGCGATGGCGACAACCTTTTTTCCTCGATCTTTTTTTTTCGTTTTTCTTCTCTTATCTTTCCAATTGTTCCTTTCCCCCCCCTTGGTGTACACCAGTCTAGGTGTGGATATTAGTATATATCCGGTTTAGATCTCAATGTCGAAGGTGACATATCTATCCTATAATGTAAGGGGGCTTCATACTCCAGCTAAACGGCATTGCTTATATAGAGAACTGAATGCGCTGAAAGGAGAAGTAGTGTTCCTGCAGGAGACCCATATCACCCACACTTCAAATCTTAAATTGACCACCCCCACGTACCCTATTTGGTACTATAGCCTTTCGGATATTCGTAACTCCAAGGGAGTCGCCATAGGGTTCCGTAAAGGCTCACCCTTTAAACTCACACAAATGGTAGCTGATAAATTCGGGCGTTATTTGTTTCTGAAGGGTACCCTGGGCGGCACTGTTGTCTCTTTTGCAAATATTTATGCTCCTAATCAAGATCAAGTGTCTTATTTAACGACCACCCTGCGCAGGTTCCAGGAATTTGCTGACGGAATATTAGTGGTGGCAGGCGATTTCAACGTCCCTATGGACCCCTTGCTGGATACCTCCTCGGGTAAGTCTTATATCTCATATAAACGGTTAAACTATTTGCGTACACAATTGCATGAGTTTCAATTAATAGATGCTTGGCGTGTTTTCCATCCTTCAGATAGGGATTACTCGTACTTCTCCAAAACACATAACTTCTATTCAAGACTTGACTATTTCTTGGTGGACCACTTCCACCTCGAACTAGTTGACTCTGTCACTATTGCTTCATCTTCTATTTCGGATCATTCCCCTATTTGTTTGACCTTGAAGCTTCCTTCTCTCCATTATAAAAAATCCACATGGAAGTTAAATGACTCCCTAATTGTGAGCCCTGTGGACAAACAAAATATAGGTAAAGAACTAGACAACTTTTTTGTGGATAATTCCTTGCCGGAGGTCAATACTGCTGTTCGCTGGGAGGCCCATAAGGCCTATATTAGAGGTAAACTAATAGAATTAGGAGCAAGGAAGAAGAAAGAGCGCGTATCATCTCAAAGAACTCTTGTTGCTGAAATACAGGTTCTCGAACGCTCTCATAAGGCCTCCCTTGCTATTTCTACCTTACAGTTACTGACTGAAAAACGGGAGGAGCTTAAGGCCCTATTTCATTCACAAAACAAGGCCACATATCGCAAGGTGTCCCAAAGGATATACGAATGGGGTGATAAACCTGGCCGACACCTTGCACGGTCCTTGCAACAACAAAAAGTAGCCTCTTATATTCCTAAAATCAAGCGACATGATGACTCCCTGGCGCACGACTCCACCTCCATCGCGGCCGAATTTCACAAATTCTATTTAAATCTCTATTCTGTTCCGAAAGCCATCTCGGATCCAGAAAAGCGTAGATCATTGATGTCAGAATATCTTGCTAGTGCCAACCTCCCTTCTATCCCACCAGAGAAAGTTAATTCTCTGGAGGATGAAATTTCGGTGGAAGAACTTCGAATTGCTTTAATCTCTACCCCAATGGGGAAGGCCCCGGGCCCTGATGGCCTCTCGGCCTTTTACTATAAACAATATACCGAAACCTTGCTCCCTCACCTGGCCTCCTATGCTAATTCTATTCTGGCAGACTCTTCTTTGCGCCCGGAGACTTTGCATGCATATGTTACATTAATCCCGAAAGAGGGTAAAGACCCCTCTTTATGTTCTAGTTATCGTCCCATTTCTTTGTTAAATGTTGATGTTAAACTATATGCCAAGGTAATCGCCAACAGATTGCTCCCCTTTTTACCCGCTAGTATCGCTAACAGTCAAACGGGTTTCATCCCTGGTCGTGAGGTGAGGGACAATGTGTCACGCACAATCTCACTTTTATCTTTTGTTCGCCAGCACTCCCAGCCCACCCTGTTGCTCTCCACGGATGCTGAAAAAGCGTTCGACAGGGTGGACTGGGAGTTCCTGATGGCGACACTACAGGCGTTTGGTCTAGGCCCCCGCCTGTGTCGTTTGATTAATGCGTTATATAAATCCCCTACTGCTCAGATTAAGGTTAATGGTATCCTCAGCGAATCAATTAAGCTTTCTAATGGGACCAGACAGGGCTGCCCGCTCTCCCCTATACTTTTTGTTTTATCTTTGGAACCTTTTCTGGCTAGAATTCAAGCAAACCCCTCGATTCATGGTATCACGGTCGGGTCTATGCAACACAAATACGCGGCTTATGCGGACGATGTTCTTTTTTTTGTACAACAACCTATGATATCCCTGCCTAATCTTCTTTCTGAATTTGATAGATATAGTGCTCTGTCTAACTTCAAAATCAATCTAACGAAGTCGGAAATCCTAAACGTTACAATTGCCCCGGCAATGGCACATGACATTAGCCCAGCTTTCCCCTTTATATGGCAACCCTACTCTTTTAAATACTTAGGGGTACACATTACTGCCCAGGTGGAGGATCTAGCACGAGCAAATTATATTCCCTTACTTAACACAATTAGAGCTAACTTTGCGAATTGGCATCATCTAGCCACCTCTTGGATAGGGAGGGTGAATGTTGTCAAGATGAATGTGCTGCCCAGGGTGCTCTTCATGTTTCAAATGCTCCCGTTTAATATACCCGTCAATTTGGTGAGGACTTTGAACTCTCTGGTTAGAGCATACGTGTGGCGCCGATCACACCCTCGGCTTGCGCTCTCGCTATTATCGCGGGACAAAAGCCGGGGGGGGTTGGCGGTGCCGGACTTTGGGAGATATCTGAACGCCGTCTCCCTGGTTCGGATAGCCGACTGGAAATTTCATACAGAGGAAAAGCTCTGGGTTCAGCTGGAGCACAAGCTGGCAAATACATCATTATATCCTCAACTTTGGATACCTCCAGAGACTAGAAATTTTGCTGACACTATCTCGCCTTTAACCAGTTCGGTTTTTCGCGTCTGGGATCGGCTACATAGGCTCCATAAAATTCCATATAATTCACCGCTTATGCCGATTTTAGGCCATAGCCTCTTCCCGCCTGGTCATAAAGACCACTCTTTCTCCCAGTGGCTACCACAGGCCAACGCCACGCTGTTGCATCATATAACGGGGATGGAAGGAATACTCCCATTCTCTAAAATATGCCAGGCATCACCAAAGACATTTATGGATTGCTGGAAATACCACCAACTTCAGCAATTCGTGAAAAAACTGCCTCACCCCTTACGCAACATACACTCCCTGAATCCGATTGAACAAATTCTAGTACGCCCTGAATCAGGTAAAGGTTTATTATCTAAGTTTTATAAGTCATTGGACGCACTAGGCCCCAATTCCACCCCACACTTTATGAAACAGTGGCAACTAGACTTTAAGTGCACTTTTTCGCCGACACAGGAGGAGGTTATTCTTCAAATGTCTCATAGCTCAGGAACATCGGCGCGGACAACAGAAGCCAATTATAAGTTTCTCACTAGATGGCACTACTCCCCCGCCAAGCTACAGAGGATGACACCATCTCTCTCGGCTGTTTGCTGGAGAGGTTGTGGGCATAGAGCTACGCACGCACATATATGGTGGTTCTGCCCAGCAATTCGACCCTTCTGGACTAGCGTATTGTCTTTAATTGAAAAAATTCAGGGTTTACCTATTGCTAGGGATCCGTTGTCTGTCTTATTCCATGACACTAAACTACCTCCGGCCCAGTATCGAAAGTCTATTACCCCTTACCTTTTAAATGCAGCCAAAGCATTAATCCCAAAATACTGGAAACAGTCTACAGTTCCCTCGATACCTCAATGGTTGCGGGCAGTTGACCGTATCTACTATCTGGAAGACATGACATTGGATCTTCGAGGTCAGGCACCCCTGGCACGTAAGATTTGGTCATGTTGGTTAACATTCACCCACACTAACATATACGCCTCATATATGGCAGAGGCCTCTCTAGGCTAGAACGCCTAGACTGGTGAAACACCAAAACACCAAGGGACCCCCCCACTTTCCTTTTTTTTTTTTTTTTTTTTTCTCTTTCTCTCTTCCTTCCTTTTCTTCCCCTCTCCACTGGAGAGCCCCCGCTTAAACAACTGGACTAAAATATCTAACAATCCCAGAAATATTGATTCTTGTAGGTAAATTATATTCGTATGTTTTTTTTTTCTTTTTTGCATTGGTTCTAGTTATGACAAGCAGGGACTGCTTAACTGTATATAATTTGGGGAGACTCCCCCTTTGTTCTTTTCTACTTCATGTTTGTATAACTCGTATAGAATTCAATAAAAAATATATTAAAAAAAAAAAAAAAAAAATAGGAAGGTGGTGAGATAATTAGTTTTACAAATCACATTGAATACGGTTTGTTGCGTTCTGCTCATACAGGCTTTTTAAGTATCTGTTTTGGTTAGCAGAAAAATTTACCCTGAAATGTTGGGCCCTTTTATCTCAATAATGTCTGCAATAGTAAATCTATATTGCCCTATTGCAGCCAGGTTCAAGCACTGGAATGTTACTTCATAGAAACCTTTTGTCTGCATTGCTACAGAGAAAATCAATGGCAACCACCCCAACCTATAAGTGGCCTTTACAGGGAAGAGCACATGGAAAGGCGACCCATGTCAAAAGACAAAGAAAAATTCCCATCTCACTTGCCAGTCTGCACCAATCCGAATTGTCCTATCTGACAGTTCACGTTCAGTTCAAAAGTTAGAATTACAGTACAAGGGGGGGGGGGGGGGTCGTGAAGTGGCACTGCAGCTTACGCAAAGATTTGCAAACGTGTGCTAACTAAACCCCTGGTTTAAACTTGATTTGTTAGACAGGACAATTTGGATTGTTTCAGGCTGGCTGGTAAGTGAGCTGGGAATTTTTCTTTGTTGTTTTTTTTTTTTTTTTAACGTTCCTTTAGAGCAGCCAATGAGATTTGGCCTTGTTTTAGAGATTTAAACAATGTCAGTTGTGTCCCTTTACTGCCTGATGTGTATAATTGTCTTAAAGTGATTTGAGCGCATTTATAAAATGTTTTTGCAGGCAAAGTTTGCACTATGAGCTGTGTCATTTTAAATATTTTTTAAAGCCTGATAGGTTCCCTTTAACAAAGAACTGTCTATTGCCTATGAACAGGACCGTATTTACAATAAGGTGTTTTTGGGTCTTTACCTAGGGCTGTGATGGTGAACCTTGGCACCCCAGATGTTTTGGAACTACATTTCCCACGATGCTCCACTACACTGCAGAGTGCATGAGCATCATGGGAAATGTAGTTCCAAAACATCTGGGGTGCCAAGGTTCACCATCACTGCCCTAGGGAAATAAGGAAAGCGGGGCAGCGTCAAGATACTAATTAAGGAAACAAAATAGATTTACATTTTTTTTCTTTAAAAAAAAAAAAAAATGCAAAAGATTGTTGTAGAGGCTATTGAGAATCTAAAAATCTGTAACCATCTCTCCTTTTTCTTGTATAATGTAGTAGTGGCTTTAAAAAAAAGCAGAAGGCATGCTGCCTCAGATTAGAGATTGCAGAGCCTGTTCAAAGGGACATCATCGCCCACAGGGGAAGTATGATGGCATAAATACAGTGCTTCCTAATGAGGGATTAACTGTTTTTTTTTTCTCTCCGCATCCACTGGGGATACAGGAGCCCAGGCACATAGGCCCTGCCACTAAGTGGCTGGACACCAGTTAGTGTGTATAAAAGCCAAAACTGTTTCTTTTAAATTTAGATAGTGTAGTGGAGAGTTAAATCACATAATATTATTTTTCAGTTTTAATCCACTAAATATGTTCTAGGTCCATTAAATCAAAAGATGTGCAAATACGTAGGCTGTGGCTGTTTTCTAAAGAAAACCAACTAACCAAGTAGAATATCTTGTCCTGTCCTCTGCTCTGCCAGCATGCTGTAGATCAGGGCCCTTGCTGTCTGTGTGGAAACAGCGGTCTCTCTGCAGGGGTCCTGTATGCCCCCTGCTAGGTCAAAGCTTGATCTCTCTAATCAGCAAAGCTCGTACACCCTGCTGATTGGAGAGCTCCAGCTCTGACTCTGCAGGGAGTGTTTCAGACCTCTGCACAGAGACCACTGCTTCCACACAAACAGCAAGGGTCCTTCTCTGCAGCAGAAGAAAGGACCTTTTGTAAAATGAGGTAAAGTTTTACTTTAAAGGAGAAGTATGGCCAAAGCTCCTTTTGCCATACTTCTCTTGTGTGTCAAATGAGTGCACTTAGTTCTGCACTCCTGGGACCCAGATTCAGCTGACAGCGGGCTAATGTTTAGACTCTGCAGGGATCCTGACAACAATGTCAGGATCTGCCCAGATTCCTGGCCGGCAGCTGGGTTATAAAACATCAAGAAATGGTGACAGCATACCGAAAGTTGAAATCAAATATTGGAGTAATTTTATTCTTGATCACAGGCATTAATACAGGACTGGTAAGACATGGGACAGGTAAAAGGTTGACGCGTTTCACGACACAAAAAGTCGCTTACTCATGACCATACCAATGGCGGATAATTGGACTTTAACCAGAGATGCATAGTAACGAAGTAGAACTACTTAAGTACTGTACTTAAGTACCGAAAGGCGGTATCTGTACTTTCCTAGAGTATAATTTTTTTCTCCTACTTCTACTTTTACTTCACTACATTTTTTCGATGATTTCGATACTTCTACTCAAGTATTTTTTTTTTTGTGCTGCATAGTTACTCGTTACTTTTAAAAAAATTACCACTGCCAAAACAGTAGATGGCAGGTTGCATAAAGCTCAAAAAAATGTGTATAATGTCATTTGTAAATCAGCGCATACGAAAATAAAGGCTGTGTATAATAAAAGCTGCTATACCAAATCTTTCCAATAAAAAGAAAATATGAAACAAACAAATAAATGGTGCTACAGCGCTTAAAGTGCATCAAGAAACTACTAACAAACACAGGTTAATCATTTGAATAAATCATTTGAAATAATAAAAAACAATATGATCAAACTTTTGACTTCTTTCTTTAATAACTACACAACACAGTACTTCTACTTCTACTTTCAGTACTTGAGTAGAAATTTTTTTTCAAAACTACTGGTACTTTTTACTTTTAGTACTTAAGTAGCAAATTTTTTGAAAAAACTACTTGCAATACTTAAGTAAAAAAAATGTTGAATACTTTAGTACTTCTACTTAAGTAACTTTTTCTGCGAGCACTTCCACTTCTACTCAAGTCACTTTTTGATCGAGCACTTGTACTTTTACTCAAGTAGAAATTTCGAGTACTTTATACAAGTCTGACTTTAACTGACACTTTGAGGGCACCATTGACACTAAAATAGTGATCAATTTTAGAAATATGCACTGTCCCTGTATTTATGACACTGACCGGGGTAAAACATCTGAGGCAATCAAAGGGTTAACAGTGTGCCTAGCCCCCCCCCCTGCCAGATCTGAGTTCTGCCTTGTTTAGATAGGCAGATCTCAGTTCTGTGTGTATTAACGACGATCGGCCGGTGGACATCCAGTGCCTGGTATCTGCAGACTGGCTTCTGCTGTGAATAATAACAGCAGAAGTGCCCCGACCGGTGGTGTGTGTGCGCCCCCTGTAGGCGGAAGTGCAGAATCGCGTATATACGCGATTCTGCACAGGAGAGCCGCCCTGTAGCAGTAAAACTGCTATGGGGCAGATGGGGGAAGTGGTTTAAAAGAAAACTGGTTGTAAGCAGGGAACAGGTAGCAGGTACAAAGTTCTCTGGGATAAGCAATCTCCCAGGCACAGATACCAAATCCAGTGAAGTCTGTATACAGATGTACAGTGTCTCAGGAAACAAACGGGGGAAAAAAAGCAGAACATAAACCTAGCTGTGTCTCGGCACTAATTTTACCAAAGTACAGGCCCTCACTACCAGGCTGAGCAAGCCTACAGCTTGTCAGCTTCCACATATATAGCTTGTTGGCTTTTACCAACCTCTCACAGACAAGAATTGTCTGATTTCCCAGGCTGAGAGCACTGGCTGTCTGTCCTGGGTGAGTATAATTTTGCCTGGGGAAGAGGACTAAGACCGGAATCAGCCTGCGGGTTAGAGATCAGAGATCCCTGAACATGTATGAGAGGAGTCTGGGGGATGTAAAAACCCCGAACAGGACTTTTCCTGGCTCACTCTTGAATGCTCTGCTTCATGGTGCACTAATTACAGTATGTTTAACCAGTTGCGGACCGCCCGCCGCAGTTATACTGTGCAGGAGGCCTCTCCTGCACGAACCGATGTAGGGGTACGTTGGTCACGCGCCTGGTGTTGGGGGGCGGGGATGCCGATACACGGGGCCAGAGGCCGCGATTGCCGCCGACTACCCGCGATTGCTCCCCCCCTGAGAGAGGACGGGCTGACCGGTCTTCTCTCCGAAATGATTACAGAGCTCCTGTGATCCTTCTATATAGGATCACAGGTCTCTATGGTCATTTCAAAAGCCCAACCCCCCACAGTTAGTAAACACGCCCCTAGGCTTACATTTAACCCCTTGATCACCCACTAGGTTAACCCCTTCCCTGCCAGTGTCATTATTACAGTAACAGTGCATATTGTTAGCACCGATTACTGTAGTATCTGGTAGTATCCCCCAAAAGTGTCAAAAAGTTCAGTTAGGGGTCCGATCTGTCCGCCGCAATGTCGGTCTCGCTAAAAATCGCTGATCGCCGCCATTACTAGTAAAAAAAAAAATGACATCTTTCCCCTAGTTTGTAGACGCAATAACTTTTGCGCAAACCAATCAAAATACGCTTTATTGTGATTTTTTTTTTTTTTACCAAAATTATGTAGCAGAAAACATTGGCCTAAAAGGATGAAAAAAATTGATTTAACATTTTTTTTTTTGGGGGGGGAATGTTATAGCAGAATGTGAAAAATACAGATTTTTTTTTTTTTTTTTTTTTTCAGAATTGTTGCTGTTTTTTTTTTGTTTATAGTGCAAAAAATAAAATTTGCACAGGTGATCAAATACCACCAAAAAGCTCTATTTGTGGGGGGAAAAAAGGACGTCAATTTTATTTAGGTACAGCATCGCACGACCGCACAATTGTCCGTTTAAAGTAGCGCAGTGCCGAATCGCAAAAAATGGCCTGGTCAATAAGGGGGAAAAACCTTCCGGTCCAGAACTGGTTAAAGAAAAAAAATAATACAACTTAAAATAACTCGTCCTGCCTCTCACTAAATAGGTTGGGCTGTCTACTTTCCAAAAAGGGTGTATTTGGGGGATATTTGTACTGGTCCAGAAATAAGGTAGGCCGTCAGTACATCAGAATTGATAAATTTTCACATCTATAGAATATATATTATACACTATATTGTCAAAAGTATTGGGACATCTGCCTTTACACGCACATGAACTTTACTGGCATCCCAGTCTTAGTCCGTAGGGTTTAATATTGAGTTAATAAAAAGTTAGAAGGCGCCTGGCCCTTTAAAAAAGATAATAAAACCTGCTGCCCCTTTAATTGTTAAAAAACAATATATAGGTATAAATCGTGGATAAAAAGACGCTGGTAATCTTTTTATGTTGCTGGATGCAATTATTATAGGTATCACGTATTTTTGTAAAATTATTCAATATTAATATTATAACAAAAGCATGTAATAATATGTGCTGAATTAAACAAGTGCAAATCGTAATTAATAAATATCAAAGTGCTTAATAGTGCATCAATCTAAAATTCCAAGTGTTGATTGTCACTAATATATAAGTTACATAAATAAATAAATTAATTAGTGCAGCAAGCAAAAAAGTGCTTAATAGTGCATGCATGAATTAAACCACATCGAATTAAATTAAAAAATAGTCGTGCTCTCCAATAGGGTGCTCAAAGATATATAACAAGTGTCTCTAAAATTCTGAACAATTCATGCAATTGGATTGTGCTTCTATATTCTTGTTTTTTAAAGTGCTCCAGGTGGTTGGGTGTGTCACACGTGGCCTCTTACCAGCTTCCAATAGGTCGTAATGACCCCCAACGCCTGTGATCCCTTTATCTGGGTGGATCAAACCTCTCCTCGATATCTTTAGTTTGAATATCTGCTCCTAGATTAGGCATGTATGGACCATGTAGTCCGCATATAAAGATAAAACAAATGCCTCCAATAGTGAAATATTGTATGGTTTATTGTAAATACACTAAAGGATAACAGTTGGTCTCTTACTATTTGCTGTGCCCTCCTGGCACTGGGCGATTCGGCAGTACACAATCGTTCGGGTATTGGGAAGATAGTGTCCGAGGATCTGCAGCTTCCTCCTATCTTTCCTTTCACTGTATTGTGTGCGGCGGTCGGCGTGCGTCCCTGCCCCTGCTACGAATGCCTGAGTTTCAGTTTCCGGGTTTAGCAATGACCACAATGCATTTCGCTCTTGTGCGTCATCAGACGGTAGCAATCCGTCTGACGCACAAGAGCGAAATGCCGTGACCGTCGGCTCCTGCGCGCGTGCGCGGGAGTGACGTCACCGCGGCTCCGGCCAATCAGATGGCCAGATGCCATGATCCCGGAAGACGGGCGACTGGACATGTCGCCCGTCATACAGGTGAGCGGGCGGCACGGCGGGGGCTCGTTCTTAGGTAAGTATATCATAATGAGCTAGTATGCGATGCATACTAGCTCATTATGGGTTTCTCTTTCAGGTTGCAGAAAAAAAAAAACTTTCGAGGGTTTACAACCTCTTTAAAGCTCATGTGCCTGTAAAGGCAGGTGTCCCAATACTTTTGGTAACCTATTGTATATAATAATGTGTGAACTTTCCTACAGACTAAAGATCAAACAATGATTTGAGATATATTTTACCAAACAAATGTAGCAGAATACATTTTGGCCTACATTTATGAAAAAATACTTTGTGTTGCATGACCGCACAATTGCCAGTAAAAGTAGCGCAGTGCTGAATAGCAAACAAAATGAGCTGGTCATGAAGGGGGTAAAACCTTCTGGTGGTTAAGTGGTAAAAAAAATCTGTCGGAGGGTGTAACCTTTCCAAATTGAATCCAAAACTGAAGAAAAGCCATAGATTTTTTCCTTTGCAATGCTTTCACTTAATATAAATATGTATATATTGTATGAATTGACAGGGAAGACTTGGAAGAACCAACAGATGAAGAACTCATGGACCGGTTACATCATCACCCTCACCTTCATCTATCCAGATGACCTCCATTGTGTACAGACCTGGAGATGTTGAGTTCCAGTCTAAGCTGCCATACCAAGAAAACCACTTGCTGCTTTTATTGACGTGGAAGTGCTGAGAGAATTGAAGTTGTTCCACCTACAATGTGCATTCCAGTACAATGACTAAAGCCTCCCCACTAGTGCCTTATTCTGTCACCCCCCCACATGGGCCTTTTTTATGGACCTTTCTCATTCCTCGGGGGGTGCTTTACTGCAGATGAGACTTTGATTTTACTCCAGGAGCGATGAGGCACCTTCGTTTTTCCTCTTATGTATTTTATGTTTTCAGTTCATTGTATCTTTTAGCTCCGTGTCTCAGGGGAACTGTCGTACAGATCACCTGTGTACTGCAGGTATAGCCGTTTGACAGGCCAGTCCTCCAACCAAAGCCAAGTATGGGAAGCCAGCAGTTTTTTACACTTTCAAAATGAATCTTCTATCTGGGAATCTCAGCAGAGTTTGCCCCCCGCTAGAATTTCCTGCTGATCCCAGCACCTTGTTCCTAAATGTTCCCCATCTGATAACTTATCCTCCATAAAACAAACCAATCCTACAGGGAAAGCAGGACCCTCTTGGACCTGCTGCAACAGATGTCAGAGCCATTGACCTTTAACATGGTCTATTTAAAGCTAAACCGCGGGATTCTTGAAAAAGCTACGTATTCGGTGAGCTTCAACACCCTCTGCTTTGCAAGGCTTAAAGGCTTGCTAAGTCTAGTTGTAGAGAAATAATATGTAATCCCTTATTCATTGCTCTTGCAAGTTCCAGCTCCCTCCTCTTCCTCCCCCCTTGCCGTCTTCATCTACAGTGCCGGGCTACCAGTCCTGCATTGTACTTGATGTCAGCCTCCAGCCGAAGCATCTTAGAGAAAAGCCTTTGGAGGACTAGTCACACAAATGGTGCCTTAACCTTCAAATGACAAGAACCGCTCTAGGCGGACTCACCATACATTGGTCTTCTCCACTGTGTTTTGGTGTCGGTCCGATCCATAATCTTTGTAAACTGAGCATCCAGAGAACAAAGGTTGACTGCACTCCAATGGCCTGGGATAGCCAAACTTTATTGTATAAAATCCATGTCGCAGAGATATCAGTTTCCAACGATAACCGTAGGATGATAGTAGGTGTTAACGCACTTCATGCAGAATGAAACACGGGAATCTGAACATTGGTTTTTATACAATAACGTTTGGATTTCCCTGGACATTGGAGTACAGTCAACCTTTGTTCTTTGGGTACATGAATGGTGCCTGCAAGGGCGAGGGAAAAGGTAATTATTGCACCTTATTTTTTTACCCCTAGACCTCACCGGCAAGGGTAGATTTTTGAAAATCCAGGTTCAGCTAGAACTACAGAATGTGTAAAGCAGGGGTGTCTAAACTATGGCCCCCAGCTGTTCAGGAACTACAATTCCCATGAGGCATTGTAAATCTCTGACATTCAGAGACCTAACTAGGCATGATGGGTATTGTAGTTCCTGAACAGCTGGAAGGCCATAGTTTGGACATAGCTGGTGTAAAGGATCCAGGATTTGCCCCCAGGTAAGGATTTTAAGTGAATTCAGATTTATCCAATAATATAAAAACCCCATTTGGATGAACTCCGCGTACAAATATACATGTTTTATGTAGACCTCTATAGATTTAATACAGGAATCGTCATTCATACAACATTGATTAATTCCACAAATATTTTAATGCCACTAATCGGCTCATTTAAATATATTTTTCAGTTTTTTTTTTTTTTTTAAATCTTCAGCAACATTTAAAGGGAATTGCCACTTCAAAGAGTTTGTATTTCAGAGTTTATTTTTGTTGCCTTTGGATAAAATAGATTTTTTTGTTTTCTAGTTTGCTTAAAACACGTGTGTCTATATTAAATTATATTTTATAGTGGGCCTAGGGAAGGGGCCATGTGCAAATTTCAGTAGCCAATCTATTTCTTTCCTTACTCCAGGGAATGAACATCTGATTGGTTGCTGTGGGTTAGAGAATTATTCACATTGTCACTGTTATGTGTTGTGCCTTATTAATCAAAGATCTTCTGAAACAAAGCCAAAGAGAGATGCTTTAAAGGGAACCCATCATGAGAGAAACTGCTAATATGTGCATCATTCTGAAAATGCTAATTGCTTGGCCGTCTTTGGCTTTAGTCTTGACCCAGGGCAAGCATGCAGTGAGTAAAGGGGAGCATAAAATAATAAATCTTGTTTTGCTGCATGTTTGCTCAGAGCCAGTGACCTGAAGGATTGAGGACAGCGGAGCAGTGACCTGAAGGATTGAGGACAGCATTTTCTAATGAGATCAGCAATGACCGCCTCCATGTGTGTCATTACAAGTTTGCCTTTAAGTCCAACTACTTGCATGAAGGGTAAATGCTTGTTATATCCATCCTCTGATGGCGTCCTCTTCTCCCTGAAGCTCCAGTCTGTAAGCAGTCTTTCAGCATCACATACAGCGTAGGGCTGTTAACCCTTTGTTGTGCATGGTGGAGTTATCTGGGTGCGCTTTAGAGGACCAGTCACACTGCTGGAGTGCGGACTCTGGGTAACTATTTTCCCCCTATTCCAGCAGCCCTACATCTAACAAAGCACTTAACCCTTGCAGTGCAGGGTGCACTACGGTGTGGGTAGATATTTTTAGAATTCCTTAAGCTGGGCTTTAAAGAGCGACTGGGGGAGATTTACTAAAACTGGAGCACACAGAATCCGGTGCAGTTGTGCATAGTAACCAATCAGCTGGTAGGATTTATTGTTGAAGTTTAATTGAAGAAGCTGAAGTTAGAAGCTGATTGGTTACTATGCACAGCTGCACCAGATTCTGTGTGCACCAGTTTTAGTAAATCTCCCCCTCTGTCACTTCTCTTTTCAAGGACAGTAAATTATAATCAATGATCCATGCTTCTTCCTCGCTGCAATCCAGCCTTAATAAGCTTAGGCATTAATGTTTACCTGGGTAGATGATGTAATTGCCCCTCCCCCTATGTACCTGTGTTCAGGCCTGGCGATTCGCTGCTTGGGCCCTAGCACTGGCACACTGGGGTCATATGCTCCTCAATAGGTGGAAGCTTGGAAGGTGGAGATCTCTGATGGAGTGGGAAGGAGTTAGGAGCAAAGGATAAGTAACTACGCCTTGCTGTAGCAGGGGCTATCAGGAAGCGCTGTCATTTTGTCCTGAATTAGCAGGTGACGGTGTCTTTTTTTTAACCGTTTAACGCTGGCGCCTCCCGGCCCTTTAAGAAGTTTCTGATGCCACAGGACCAGGTTTCTGATCATGTGACTGCCGTTATTTGTCACAGCGTTCACATGATCGGAAAGCTTCCGGTCGCAAGTAGAGATCAGGAGCTTTCGGTTAGCCGTCAGTAACTGTGCCAGGAGCGCACAGCTCTGTTTACATTCTGGTATGCATATATGGGTACTGCCGCCGTGATGGGGTTAAAATAGAACTATAGGTAAATCCTTTTTTTTATTCCCATTTAGGATAAATTAAGGGAGGGTTATTTTTTTCCATCTGTGTCCCATTGGGGGGATTTACTTTTACTTCCTGTCCCATACCCAAAACAGGAAGTGAGAAGAAATCCCTTCTAATTAGGGGTGTTTTTTTGGGGACCCCCAGGTCACCAGAACTAGTGTCCCCGTTGGATAATTTCCCCTCTATTACTTTTCTGGGGACAACCCAAAAATTGGGATTTTACTTTCAATGATAATGGTAAACAGGACAAATGTAGAGAGGGAATCTCCCTAACGAGGACCCAGATAGCCAAAAAAAACTGGTTCTAATCCCTCTCCACTCTGTCCAAAACTAAAAAAAAAGTTTTACCTTTAGTTATACTTTATACCTGAAACTAGCATAACTAGAAATGCACTGCAGCTAATAAGAAGTAATCTACCCATCTATGCTGGGGAAAACTGGGTTCTTATTAGTCGTTCCAGAATAATGCAAAAGAAAAAGTAACATTACACCCCCCCCCCATGGCTTTTTACTATCTAATTCCAGTTATGGGTGGACTCTGTTTTTTTCTATTTTATTGCCTTTTCAGAATTGGACATTATATGCATTTTGTCATTTAACAAGCCATGTTTTGTAGCACTTTAAACCGTTTTTCTTACCTTTTTAAATTGTGAGCAGCACTTTTTACACTATGAAGTTGTTGTGGAAGTCATAGTTCTTATCTAGGTATGAATGTTGTGTTTTTGTATTGTTAATAAATGGAATAGTTTTGGACCAATGTATTGCAGTAAGAATTGAAAGAATCGTTATTTGCACTTTTTTTTTTTTTTTTTTTAACCAAAATGATAAATAAACAATTCCAACGTTTTTTTTCTGAGTTATTGATATATTTTGATTTATTTTGCAAGTTGTAGTTTGTTTGGTCAGTTATGTAAAATATGTAAAGTTATGCACTTGGGGGCTAAGAATATGCATGCATCATTCATACTAGGGGGGGGTAGAAGTGGGGGAATCCATAGCAGAGAAGGATCTGGGTGTTCTGGTAGATCATAAGCTTAATAATAGCATGCAATGCCAAGCTGCAGTTTCCAAAGCAAACAAAATCCTTTCTTGTATTAAGAGAGGCATGGACTCCAGAGAGAGAGATATCATTTTACCCCTGTACAAATCATTAGTAAGACCTCATCTGGAATATGCAGTTCAGTTTTGGGCACCAGTTCTTAAAAAGGATATCGGGGAACTGGAGAAAGTGCAGAGAAGGGCAACCAAACTGATGGAGGAGCTCTGCTATGAGGAAAGATTAGAGGAACTGAATTTATTCTCTCTTGAGAAGAGAATAAAAAATAAACCTGTTTTACTTACTTCCTCTGTGAAGTGGTTTTGCACAGAGCAGCCTGGATCCTCCTCAGTTCCCTCTTCGCTGCTCCTGGTTCCTCCCTCCTGTCGAGTGCCCCCACCGCAAGCAGCTTGCTATGGGGGCACCCAAGCCGAACTGCAGCTCGGTGTGTCCATTCAGACACAAAGTTGCGGTTCAGCCCTGCCCCCTCTGTCTCCTGATTGGCTAACTGTCTTTGGAGAGAGAGTCCCAGATGGCTGAGGGACTCGTGGACATTGCTGGACAGAGAGATGGGGCTCAGGTAAGTATTAGAGGGCTGCTGCACACAGAAGGCTTTTTATCCTAATGCATAGAATGCATTAAGATAAAAAACCTTCTGACTTTACAACTCCTTTAAGGGAGGAAATGATCAACATGTAAAAATACATAAGGGGTCCATATAGTGAACTTGGTGTTGAGTTATTCACTTTAAGGTTTATAAGTTGATCCAGGGGAAAATATGATTGCCTCTCAGACAGGAAGGACTTTTTTTTTTTCCCCCCCCCTACTGGAGCAAAATGGATCATGCTTTGCTGGGGTTTTTTTTATGCTGCCTCTGGTTCAGCTGCGGGTATAGGATTGTATAATGTGTTTTTTTTTCCCCCCTTTTAATGGTTGAACTAGATTGACTTGTGTCTATCTATGTAACTAATGGCACTTTTCCACTGCAAGTACCGGCTTGGCTCTATTTGGCCCTGCTTGGCCCGGTTTGCTTTTCCACTGCATGGTACCGCATGGTACGGTGTTGGAACGGTTCGGTACGGTACGGTATGGTATGGTTTGCTTTTCCACTAAAGTAGTACTAAAGTTAAGTGGGTGGGATAGCAACGATTCTCTGACCAATCAGTGGCTAGTAGTGATTGCATGCAAAGGATTTTGGGATATGGTACCGGTATGGTACCTCTTGGAACCACAATCAAGGTGGTACTGTTTTTGAGAGCCGTACCGTTCGGTTCCATGCAGTGGAAAAGCGCCGCCGCACCGAACCGTTCCTACACCGTAACATGCGGTACCAGCAGTGGAAAAGCACAAAAGCGAGCCGAACCGTTCGGTTCCATGCAGTGGAAAAGCGCCATATGTTATATGCTCACAGCGATTTTAAAGGCTTATTTTTTTTTTTTTTTCTAAAATAAACTTAATATACTTTACCTACTCTGTGCTATAGTATTGTACAGAGCAGCCCAAAACGTCCTCTTCCTGGGTCTCCACCGGCGCTCTCTGCTCCTCCTCTTCTGTGTGCCCCCATAGCAAGACGCTTTCCTTACTTTTGACACTAAGCCTAGTCCTTTGTCATATTTAGAATGAACCCTCGACATACATCAGGTGAAGTTGATTTATGTTCCTGTAATAGTCTTGTGTATTCCTTGTTCAGAAGGCCTAACCTCTACTTTCATAGATGAGGTGAAAGCAGCAAAAGTAGAGATGGAGAGACCGGGGCTGCTGAGAACTTTGGATAGAAGAATCGGAGGGCGCAGAGAAGGAACACTTGAGAAACGAATCAGAGTTGGCACACTGGAGGAGACCACTGACAGTCAGAGAGAAGGGGTACTACATGATGGATCTGGGAATGAGAACAAGAATAGAAGTAATTTCTTAGGAAGGAATGAGAAGAGAATGAAGAACAGAGATCCGAGAGGGGCAGCAATTCTATAGAAGATCCCTAGAGTGAAAGAGGCCAGTGCAACCTTGAGAAATCCAATCTAAGAGGGTTGAAAGAAGATGCCATAATGAAGAGTTTAAAAAGTGGACAGTGGGTGTAGAACAGGGGTATGGTAGATTAAGGTTAAGCCTGCACCATAAGGGCTCGTTTACACTTGCTTCGACTTTAACACACATTAAAGCGTCTACCACTTTAACATGCTTTTTTGATTCTTTGGCGATGCTTTATTGAAGCTTGGCAAATGCCCTGCGTGTTTTGATTTTCTATTTGTGTCTGTTTTGCTCATTAGTACCCCCAGCTCTGCAGATACCCCACTCAGTAGTACCCCCAGCTCTGCTGATCCCCTGCTCAGTAGTACTCCGAGCTCTGCAGATACCCCACTCAGTAGTACCCCCAGTTTTGCTGATCCCCTGCTCAGTAGTAAACCCCAGCTCTGCTAATCCCCCCACACAGTAGTAACCCTCTGGCTCTGCTAATCCCCCCTCTCTCTTTGGTCACCGGTCACCTTCCTGCTGCACACCAGATGTGAGGCTTGCCCCTGACCCTTCCGGAAAATATACTGTATACACATGAAACCGAAATGACTGCTGCTAACATCTTTCTGGTTCGCTTGTTGGTTTCTAAGTGCATCTTGGGATATCTCATACCTGCAATACATTCAAAACAAATCAAAGCTAATGCTGAATAAAGCCTCTCTAAAGCATCAGGTTCTGTAAGAAAACATTGTCATAGACTTTATGGAGGCTTTGGCGATGCTTTGAAGCACCAAGAAGGTGACATGGGGTATCATTTTTGAAGTGAAGCAAAGCAAAACATTGGAGGTTATTTACAAAAACTGCGTAGTGCAAAATCTGGTGCAGCTCTGCATAGAATCTAATTGGCTTCCAGGTTTTATTGCCTAAGCTTAAAGTGATTGTAAAGTCTCTTTTTTTTTTTTTTTTTTTTTTTTAAAATAAACATGTTATACTTGCCTCCTCTGTGCAGTTGGTTTTACACAGGGCAGCCCGGATCCTCCTCTTCTTGGGTCCCTCGTTTCTGCTCCTAGCTCCTCCCCCCTGTTGAGTTCCCCATCAGCAAGCTGGACATGGAGCTGCCGTTCAGCCCCGCCCCCCCTCTTTTATGATTGGCTAACTGACTTTGACAGCCGGAGGAGCCAAAGGCGCCATGGCTGTATTTCAGGCAGTCAGGAGGGAGAGTCCCAGGCGGTTGAAGGACTTGTGGACATCGCTGGACAGAGATGGGGCTCAGGTAAGTATTAGGGGGACTGGGGAGGCTGCTACACCCAGAAGGTTTTTTTTTTTACCATTCTTTTGTTTGCCAATTTATACACAGATGTTCAGGACAAGAGAGGAAGAAAAAATAGTCTGATTTGTAAATGTATATAAAGGCTTAGTCTTGGCACTGGGCAATTAATGTCATTATGGTAAATGCTAAAAAAAAAAAAAAAAAAAACTTCAACTCTTCTGGGAAGGCTGTCCACAAGGTTTAGGAGTGTGTCTATGGGAATGTTTGACCATTCTTCAAGAAGCACTGATGTTGGACAAGAAGGCCTGCTGCTACTAAATGTCTTAGGCCTGTTCATTTCACATGGTTTCCTATGGGACACGTTCACATCTATGCTTTTTTCAGCCGCTTTGTATTTGGAAAGGGTCAAGTTCTTTCTCTTTCGTTCATCGACTGACGTAGCACTCCATAAATCAAAACTAGTGGATTATATTGCCTCCTCTAGGAGTAGGACTAGGCAGCACAAAAAACACCTGGCTACGCCCATAAGCTTGGTATATAACCCCCCTCTCTGCTCTGCGTAACCTTTTTTCACCTTCCTTCCGTATTTTTTGTTTTTTCTCTCGAGGGATCTACGATTAACTGCCGGGCTGGGCAACAGGCTGGAGGCTGGATAATCTCGATCCAGTGGTCCCCCCAGCCCAGTCAGTGAGCGAGCGCAGACCGCATCTACATGCTAGGTTGGCCACGACATAGCCTCACAGACAGAGGCTGGCCCGTGAGTTAAACGTTAAAGGTCACATACGACTGGACTTGGGTCTGAGTCACAGCGGTCCCTTGGCCGTCAGCTCCCCTACTTCGGTGGTGAGGATTCTGTCTGGAGAGTTACCAGCACCATGGAAGGATAAGTACAGTCCCCCCTCTCCCCTTTTGGCATTTTTTTTTTGGGGTGGACGCGGGTAACCTTCAGCGACGCACTGCCTGCAGGTTCCCTCCCCCCTATCCTTAAACATCCCTCAGTGAGCTGGGCTTCCCCCACCCCCTGCCCCCCCGTCTGGACCTGGAGTCTTGTGGGGGGTCCCTGGGCAGAGAATGCAGCAGAGACCCCTAGGGTCTCCCCTGCTATCCCCACTCTGTAAGGGTCCTGGAATAATGTGTGTCCTGCCCTGGTAGTCTGGGGGGGTCCCAGTGTGGGAGACCCCTAGCTGCATGCCCTACTGTTTGCAGTGTGGATATAGTGCAGGGGGGGTCCCAGTGCAGACACCGGTTCTGAGTGCGCAGCAGGGTCTCCCCTAACGTGTCCTACCTTGGGGGGGGGGGAGCTGGGCAGATCCTGGCAGCATGCTTCAATGTTTGTAGCTGATGGTGGCCATTTTCCCTTAGTCTGGGTGGTCTCCGATTGGTGGCCATGTTTGTGTGGCCCGATGATGTCATAGGGGCCATTTTCCCTTAGCCCGGGAGACGCTGGAGACGACCAAAGCCTTGTGGGGATACCGAAGCTCCTCCTCTTCCTCCTCGGTTTCCTCTTCCTGTGCCCGCGACATATGAACAGGGATGGCATCCATGGTGATGCTGAGTCCGAATTCTCGGCGCTCCTCCAATCGGTCCCTGGGGGTCCCTGTTATCTCTCTCTGCTGATAGGTACCCTGAGCCTTGGGGGGATCCTTTTAGTGGTACCAAAAGATAGCTTTTGTACTACAAGGACTTTCTTAGTGTCCCGTGTGGAAGTGGCGTGTGGGCAAAGACCCAAGAGGAAGCAACCCCCACTGAGTCTCTCCTCTGATTCTGAGCCTGATGCTGCCATGGAGGCAGCCCATCCAGGGGGGCCTAAAAGCACACCCCCAGATCCATCCAATAATGAGGATGATTCCTCCATGGTCGCAGCAGCGAAATAAAAAGCACTGATAGACGCACTTATCACTGCAGCAATCTCAGTAGAGGAATCCCTGTCCTTTAAGGACCCGACTGACAGGAAAGTGGAGGCTGTGGCACGCAGCATGTTTACTATGGCTGGTTCGACATTGCATCCAGTCTTTGCCTCAGTCCTGGTGTCTCAGACCCTAACTGAATGAGCCAAGCTTTTGCGCCAGGGCCTGGGGGGGGGTGAGCAGGTCCCCGCTGCTTATGTTGATTTAGCAGACCAGTTGGTCCATGGGCTGCAGTTTATTTGTGATGCAGCTTTGGATACAGCTCCTGTGCTGTCCAAACTTTGTTTAAGCGGTGGTGATTGGGCGTGTGCTGTGGCTTAAGAATTGGTCCGCAGACCAAGCCTCTAAGATAGCTCTCATTGATCTGTCCTTTCAAAAGGATCGCCTGTTTGAGGCTACCCTGGATGACCTCATTAAGGGTATCATGGGGGGTGGGGGAGAGTACCTTCCTGCCATAGTCTATGAAAGAAAAGGAGCCTCGTCGCAAATGGGGGCCCTCCTACTCAGCACATTATTTTGTGCTTCTGGGATAGAAAATAAGGGAAATGGAACCTCCCAGGGAAGATTTGAAAGATCTAAGCATCCTTGGTCTGGTAAGCCTAGAGCTATCTTTCCTGGACCAGCAGACAGGACCCCTTTAGCATGAAGGTCTGCCCTCCCCCACTATTGGGGTGGGGGGACATCTTCCCTAGTTTATGGCCTTGTGGACCTCCTTCATGAGCGTCAAGGGGATCCATGAAATTATTCTTTTGGGGGTACTCAGAAAGAGGGACAAAGCTTGTCCTTTTCAGGTTTTTTAGGTCCTGAGTCACCTGCAAAGGTTCAGGTGATGTCCGAACTACCTAGGGTCCCCCCTATCCCTGTCCAGGGAACTGATTTACCTAGGTCTAATTCTGACCAGGGTGGTCCTTCCTCTGGACATACTTCAGGAACCACAGGCCATGATTCACCGGCTGCTGTCACACAGATAGTTCTCTCTCCCATTTCGCATACAGGTTCTGAGTCTGGTGGTATCCACCTTCAAGACAGTTCTATTTACACAGTCCTACATGTAGCTCCTTTAGCAGTTATGGCTCCACAGGAGGATACCGAGGTTCCTGGCGAGAGCACGGGTTCCTCTGGCAGACGCCGCAGGCGTCCAAGGGCCACGGTAAGGCCAGTATCATCCCCGATTCAGGCTTCTTCTGCAATTCCTGTGATGAATCAAGGGCAAGGATCTTCCAATTAGTCTGGTGGCCATAAACGTCCCTTGGGGGCTTCCTCTCAGAGAAGACCAGTTGTCCCAAGGGCTGATCTATCATCCTGCTTTACTGGTTTTAATGGCTTAGCTATTGCAAGCCAAGTACTGAGGGATAAAAGTCTGTCTGCATCAGTGATCCCTACTATGGTGAAGGCGAGGAAGTCGTCTTCCAGCAAGATATACTATTGTACGTGAAAAGCTTACATTTCTTAATGTGAGTCGATTGGCGCTCATCCTCGATCCTTTTCTGTGGTTCGGATCTTACCCTTTCTTCAACAGGGCATTGATCAGAAGTTGGCCTTGAGTACCATCAAGGGCCAGGTGTCTGCCCTGGCAATCTTCTTTCAGCGGCCCCTATCTACGCACTCTTTAGTTCGTACCTTCATACAGGGGGTTCAACGTGTGGCTCCACCTGTACAGTCTCTTTTGCCGTCATGTGATTTTAAATTTAGTACTTTCAGTTCTCCAGAAACCTCCATTTGAGAATATTTGGGAGATTACCTTTCCAACATTATCCCAGAAGGTGACATTCTTGGTGGCTTTTACCTCGGCCCGCAGGGTATTGGAATTGGCAGCATTATCCTGTCGCAGTCCCTATTTAGTGGTGTATAGGGATAAAGTGGTTCTTCGTCCCTGCCCATCATTCCTGCACAAAGTTGTCTCTGACTTCCATTTGATTAAGGACATTGAAAAGCCTTCCTTGTGTCCCAAGCCGACTCATCCCAAGGAATTTGCTTTGCATATGTTGGATGTGGTTCATGCGATTTGGGTGTCTCTGGCAGCTACTGAGTCCTTTAGGAGCTCAGACTCGCTTTATGTGGTTACGGACGGACCAAGAAAAGGGCTGGCCGATTCTTCGGCTACCATCTTTAAATGGATCAGACAGAAGGTGACTCAGGTCTATTCCATTAAAGGTCAGATTCTGTCATGTACCTGGGTGTCCTTGAACCAGGAGGTTCCCTGTTCCATAGCTTGCAGCCTTATCTGTTGTGCCACAAAGAAGCTTTGGAGTTTTTGCAGTGATTTTACAGCTTGATGCTTTACTTTTGGACTCACTAGCTCCAATTGCTGCCAGCTGAAAACAATGTACAATTTAACCAGCTGTGAACAATGTACAATTTACTCAGCCTTCAAAAAGCAGCACTTCCTGTTCCTCAATGCCCGTTTGTTTGGAATATCTTCCTGGGTGTGTTGTTTGCTCTTTTACTGACTATCGTGTATGAACTTTTGCCTGTATTCTTGACCCCTCTTCAGCCTGCCGAATCTGTACTTCACCGCCAGCTTGTGTATGACTTCTGCCTGCCTGACCATTCTTTGGATTACGTTTGGATACCGCTTTGCCCGATCTGTTGCCGGCCTGATCTCTGACTACGTTTTCGCCTGAATCCTCAGCACTCAAGCTCCACTTCAGACTTTACCTAACAGATTCCACCTTTCCCTGCCACGCCGCATTCTTCTCGGGCGCTGAGTGCTTCTTGGGTCTTCTGTCATCAGGCTTCAATATCGCAAGTTTGCAAGGTGACCACTTGGTCCTTGGTGCATACCTTCACAAAATTCTATAAGGTAGATACCTTGGCATCTGCGGATGCTTCTTTTGGCTGCAAAGTTTTACAGGCTGCTGTTTAAGAGGGGCAGTTCCCTCTTGAGGGGTGTTTTTCTTTAAACTTTTATTTTTCAGACGAGGCTCCTGCGGCTCGGTTAAGGGCTCTTATGTTTAGCCTTGGGTTATATTCCCCACCCCTCATTTTCCTTTTGGCACTGCTTTTGGAAGTCCCAGTAGTTATGATTTATGGAACGCTGTGTCCGTCAACGTCAATTAACGAAAGAGAAAATGGGATTTTTGTACTTACCGTAAAATTTATTTTTCTGAGTTCGTCAACGGACACAGCACCCACTCCTCTAGGGAGTTCTGATACTTCTAGTACTGCTTCCTACTAAACGGATTACCTAGAGCAGAGAGAGGGGTTATATACCAGCTGAGGACGGCCCATGGGCGTAGCCAAGTGTTTTTTGTTCTGCCTAGTCCTACTCCTGGAGGACGCAATATAACCCACTAGTTATGATTTATGGAGCGCTGTGTCAGTCGATGAACTCAGAGAAATGGATTTTACAGTAAGTACAAAAAAAATAATTTTTTCAGCGCAAAACTGTGCTTATTTTGGTTCAATAGACTTCAGTGGAGAAGCTGTAGAAAAGCATGTAGTTTGTTTTTCCGTGATTTGCGTTTTTTAATCCACCCAACAAATCGTCCCAAAAAAGTATAAAGAATGCAAAATGCAAATTGCAGCAAACTCGCGTGTGCAAAAATGTAAAATACACAGCAAAAAGCACTGCATAAACGGATGAAAAGCAAACTGCATAGGTGTGGACCGAGCCTTATGCTGGCCATACACGTATAGATTTTCGGTTGAGAATATTCATACAAAAAATCTTTGTACATTTGCTGAATGAAAGAATGTCGTTTGAAAGTTTCACTTGCTTTTAACATTCAGTTTTAAAATTTAATGTAATTTCTGAATGAAAACCACATACGCTGTCTGAAAATTTCTTTGACCGAGAAGTTATCTATTCTGCTCCTTCAAATTTCCTTTCACTGTGGTCGAAAAGGAACGTCTAATTGATCCTACTAACGATTAGAAAATCGAACGAACATTCTTAAAATGACATTTTTTTTAAGAGAAGACATTGTTTTTGTATGGCCAGCAAAAGCAGGCACGGGGAGCTTTTATCAAGCCACCTACCTTTGACAAGGGAGCCTGTTATATATAATATATTGCAGTTCTGTCTGAAAATCGGCAAAACAGTCTTTAGTTGTTTTTTTTCTTTAAATAAAAAATTTGATCTCAGAGTCTGATGAAACGTACCAGATTCAACCTCTAATAGTAGATACAGTATATCTCTTCTGTCTGTTATTCTCAGAGTGGATTCGAGATTTTGCTCCCTAACCATAAAGTTGGTTATTTATATTTACCATTCTATTTAGATATTTAAGAATACATTTTTTTTTAAACTTTACATATTAACTAAATTGTACACCACACTTTATTTAAGATTATTATCCGAATAATCGATTAATCGAAACATTAATTGGCCCACTAATCGATTATGAAAATATTCATTAGTTACAGCCCTAGTGCAGGGGATGTTTGGAGGAGTCTGAAGACTCTTTATAGTTCGGGAACGATGATAACATTTCTTTTTTTTGATGGTGTGTACAGTTGAAATGTAGTTTTGAATATAAAGCATACCTTAGGATCAGAGCAATTTTTACTGAAATAAAAGATCATTCATCCTAGTGACACATGATGTCCAAATATGTGCCTGGTTCTGATCTTAAAAATATAAATCTTTTAAATTTTTTATTTTTATTTTTTTTTATTATGTTTTTGTCTGGTGAATATGACATACATTTTTAAATTCATATTTATCACTTTTGGCCAGCAGGTGGTGCACTTGAGCTTTTTCTTGACCGCTGTGAATAGCTTGCTATATCATAGGAAGCCCCATAATTCTACTATTAAGCCAAGCTTTAAAATTGAGCAGCTATTGCTGGCCTTTCTCTATTGATAGCCTAAAGTGCTCTTCAAAATGAGTGTCATAGATGCATGCTGTATTAAATGTTTCCAAAATAAATTTATGATTGTAAATGATATGTAATAACTTGTAAATCTAAAAGATATATAGAAGTAACCAAAACATTATAGTTTTCCCTAAAATGTTTATTTGTGTATGTGTACAGGAATATATATAGTTTAGTGCTTAGTTTGAAACTTTTTAAAATAGGAACTATGACTATTAAATATGTTTATTTCTGAATATTTGCTTCTGAGTTCAACTGACTGATTTCCTGATTTCAATTGAAAACTGCCTAATCAATGTAACAATGTATTCTTTTTATTCTCCACAAGATGGCAGCATACTATAAGTATTAGCCAGTTTATCCATTATTCTTGTTTCTTATTCTTATTTACTCAACACCTTTCCCATCATTGCATTGCACTTCTTCTCTTTACTGATTTATGTGTCACAATATATGAGTGCTGGATTTTTAATAGCAAAAGGTAAATCATGTTTCATTTTTAAATACAGCCAAATTATAACACGGCATATTGCAGAGTATGCATACAAGCAGGGCTTTTTTTCAGGGGGAATGCAGTTATGGCACCTCCGGCACTGAATGTATGTAATGACAAGGGGTGCTGGGGGTTCTATTGATACTGGCTGTGGTAGAATCAATTGTTTCTGGAAGGGATCTATTGTTGCTAATGTAGCGCCCCCCCCCCCAACCTCCAGAGGCCTGGTGGTGACCCCCAGAGATTGAGAGGGCTGATATTCCTCCTGAGGGTGCAGGCTACTAGGCATAGTGGGTGATGTACAAGGTAGAAAGATGGGCGCCAGTCACTTTTATGCTTAAACAAAGAGAAGTTTATTTCTCACAACAGGAAAAATGTGGGAGAAGGGGTTGGGCACAGGACACCCTGAGTCAAAAGCAGCAGATTGGCAGACTCCTTAGACAAAAATGTAGAGACGGTAGACAGCAGTACAGAAAAAAAAGAGCCTTTAAACTGAAACCAACAATCTGTACTTTGCAACATAAACTGTCTCCTATAGCAACAATATTCAGCTCACAGTAGGTGCAGGAACTCTGTGGATGATTCCATCTTGATGCTTTCCCAGGCTCTCCATGGTTTCCCGATTCATGGCAGAGTCACCTCTGATACTTCATCTTCAGTCTCCATCCTTTCCTTCATGCTTCCAGGTAGCAAGCAGTCTCTCCCATACAGAGCCCTGAGCACATGGGCAAAAAAGCACATGACAAAAGGTAGAAACCACAGCTAAACCAGGCTTAGGAGGGAAATCCAATGATCACAAAGACTACAAATTAGCCAGGCTAGCTACCACCGAGCACAGCTAAATTTATTAGCAGCCCTGTTTAGGACAAGGATGCTACCCTAAGGAGGTCTGTTGTTGCTGTTGGGGGATCTATTGCTGCTGGGGGTGGGTAGTTATGTTGCTGGGGGATCATTCATTGCTGTGAGAATTCTATTGTTGAGGGAGGGGGTCTATTGTTACTGGCTGCTGGAGAGTCTTTTGATGCAGGCTGTTGGGAGTCTAATGTTGCTGGGGGGATCTACTGTTGTTGGGGGGGGGGGCATTGTTGCTAGCTACAGGGAATCTATTTTACTGTCTTTCTTGTTGTTATTTACACATTCTATAAAAAAAAACTTTTCGCCACAAAATGATACTTGGTTCTGTATTCCCTAAAAGGGATGGTAGTGGGAGGTTGGGAGGGGATGGAATCAAGGAATGGTGCTCAAAGGTGGTAGGGGGCAGAGACAACGGGTGGCCTGCACCTATTCTCTGAGAAAAAAAGCCCTGCATAGAAGCATTCATATCAGGCTCTGCCCAACGGAGCTTACAATCAGATTTCCCTGTTACAGTGATATGAGCGATCTCATAGTTACATACATAGTTAGTGAGGTTGAAAAAAAGACATCAGTTCAACCTATGATGTGTGTGTCTACTGTTAATCGTACATTGTATACCCCTGTATGTTGTGGTCTTTAAGGTGCCCATCTAATAGTTTTTTGAAACTATCGATGCTCCCTGCTGATACCACTGCTTTCGGAAGAGAATTCCACATCCTTACTGCTCTTACAGTGAAGAACCCCCTGCATATTTTAAGGTTAAACCGCCTTTCCTCTAGTTTTAGTGAGTGGCCACGTGTCAAGTGATCTCACTTTGGGAACAATTTGGTCAGGAGCCTGGTTAACCCTCTAGAACGATTTTGACAAGAAACCAGAGCACATCTGGAAAAGTCCCATTGACACGGGGAGAACATAGAAACTTCAGTTAATTATAAATCCATGGAATGGTCAGCACAGAACAGAGCGGGTCAAGTACTGCAAGCATAGGTGTGCGCAGCCTATTGCATTAGGGTGTGCACCCCAAAGTTTAAATACACATGCATGTGTTTGCCTACATGTACATGGCCCCGATACATTACTCTCCCTGCTGGCAAAGTGAAATAGAGCAGAGCAGGTCCGAGGGAGATCTTTCCCATCTCCTCACTGGCAAACAGAGTGATAATGCTATGTGCCCTAGGTGATTAGGGTGTGCCCAGGCACATCCGGCACACCCTGTGCGCACGCCTATGACTGCAAGCATGGTGCGCAATCAGCAATCAGGTGTTCTGTGGGCTGTATTGTGATGACCACGCATACTCTGTTACCGCACTGCATTGTACATCTTACTACCACTATACTTCTAAAGGTTTACAGTGGAGATGACAGTGTCAACATTTCTACTAAGAATCTAGCTGTTCAAGCCCGATGAGCTGTCATCCAGTTCTGGGAGGGCGTTCATGGATGTCCTCCCAGAATCTGCCCCCTGCACACCCCCTGGGGCATGCTTCGGGGACACTCTTTAACCGCTGTGTCCTTTGTAAACAGCTGATCACAGATCGTTGTAAATGGCCAATCACAGCAGGCCCTTTACCATGTGATCACCTTTGTCCAATCACAGTTGATCACAAGTAAACAGACTTGCCGGTTATAGACAAATGACGGGGGTAGGGTGATTTGTTCTGGGACAATGTCATATGATGTCTCCCCATTCTCGCCGCACTTGCGTGCTGATGACGCGGCTCTTTACCCATGTGATCAGCTGTGTCCAATCACAGCTGGCTGATCACATGTAAACAAGGAAATGCCAGTTATTGTCTTTCCTCTCCTCGCACTGACACAGTGTGAGGAGAGGAGAGCCAATCAGCTGCATTACCTCACAGGGGAGATGTGAACAGATCAGTGCAACCCCAACAGTGCCCATCAGTGATGCCAATTAGTGCCGCCTATCAGTGTCCATCAGTGTGGCCTTTCAGTGCTGCATATTAGGGCCATCCATCTAGTTTTCCCTAAAGTGATTTTCAGGTTCCCCACCAAGCCCTATGTGAG
The DNA here is from genome assembly GCF_965119305.1 of Pelophylax lessonae. Taxonomy (NCBI): domain Eukaryota; kingdom Metazoa; phylum Chordata; class Amphibia; order Anura; family Ranidae; genus Pelophylax; species Pelophylax lessonae. The sequence continues at coordinate 41,039,889 of NC_138777.1, read as the reverse complement.
ACACACAGAGAGGGGCTTGAGCCCCACCACCAGCTCCCTCCTCACTGGCTGTGATTGACAGCTACAGGGGCCAATGGCTCCTGCTGCTGTATCTGAGCCAGTGAGGAGGGAGAGAGCCTCTGCGCTAGCGCACATCGTTGGACCGAGATTGGGTTTAGGTTGGTATTTACGTGGGGCAGTGGGGGGAGCTGCATGCAGAAGGTTTTTTTTACCTTAATGTAAAGAATGCAGTAGGGTTTGAAAAAAAGTAGACAAGCCTGTCCCCCTGCCAGCATGGTGCAGAGAAGGACCCTTGGTGTTTACCTGGAAGCAGTGGTCTCTTTGCAGAGGTCTTACACAACTACTGTTGAGTCAGACCTAGAACACTACAATCAGAAAAACGTATGCTACAAGAGCTCTAGTCCTGACTCTGTGCAGGGGATGTGTTAGGCCTTTGCAGAGAGACCACTGCCTTCACACAGAGATCAGGGTTCTTTTCTGCAGTATGTTGGCAGGGTACAGGTGCTTTTCTAACCTGGATTTCCAAAGAAAACCAACTGTAGTGTTAACATTTTGTTTGGAGCACCTAAAATGTATTTCGTTGATTTAAACTACAAAAGTCATATTGATTGGAAAGGCCACCATTGAAATAAATGTGTTTCTACTTCTCATGCCACTTTGTGTCACAAGTAGCAGGACAAGTGTCAGCAGTGTGGACCAGGGTTAAATGGGGCTGAACTCAAAACCTCTGCAGTTCAACTTGCTGCTTGACACCCCCAAGAACTTTAGAAGCTGCCACTGCTGATGACCTCACTTGTGAAGATGTTACTTGCCTTATACTGATCCCACTGACAATAATATTTTCTAAGCCCCTGACCCAGAACAAGTATGCAGATCAGCAGTGCCATCTTAAGAGCCTTATAGGCCCCCGGGCAATGCAGTGCACTGGGGCCCAGAGAGAGAGAATAGGATGGCACACACAGAGGATATATAGGGCAGGAAAAGGATGGCCCAGACAGTCGATGGAGAGAGTGAGAAAAAAGAAATCAAGCAGCTGCAGCAGTCTGCTTACCTTCCACAACGGCTGCACAGCACATGAATGGAGGAGGTGGGTGGAGCCCATCTTCTAGGAGGACGAGCCGTCGAGGAGGATCCTCCTCCGCTGTGCATGATGGGTCCTCTCAGAACGTCACTGGTTGCTAGATGCCAATTGGCTGGCCTTCCTAGCAACCAGTGTGCAGGGAGACTCAGAGCCACCGGCGGACAGCGGGGGGGCCCGGCGGACAACGGGGTGGGCCATAGACCACCAGGTAAACTAATCTGGAGACTGGCCTGGGGGACAGTGTAATTGCCACCCTGTGTGTGGGGCCCCTTGGCAAGTGGGGCCCCTGGGCAACCGCCGGGCGTGCCCAATGGAAAAGACAGCCCTGCAGATCAGGAATGTCCGGGTAGGGTCAGAAGTCCTCACTTGCAAACATGTTCCTGGTCCGGCCACAAGCAATGGCTGCCTCCAGGTCTCTCTCATGAAAAGGTTTCCTAAAATATATGGGCAATGTGTCCATGAATTCCTTATGTGTCCACAAGTCCTTAACATGCCTTCTCTGTATCACAATGATATACTTATAGCCTGCAGACAGGAAGCATCTCCACAAAAGCTCATTTGTAGTAGAGAAACTCGGCGAGGAATCAGCTGATCGCATTTGGTCATCGGTTTCCGATCCTATGGGCAGGAATTCATGAAATGCTGGTATAATAGGAGCATTCTTGTAAGCCCAGACAACATGACCCAAATATCCCCCAAATATTTAGTAGGAAGCTGGAAACACAGATGTGACATGTGATGAATTAGTTAAAGTTTAGCAATGACTTCACCAGATAGTGACGCTTGCAAAACCCTGGAATGGCTAGAGCGTATTGTGTCCGACACTGATGTATTTAAAAACCGTGTTCTTGGTTTAATTTCTCTCAGATAAGCAATCTGCATGGAGAATGACTGTTCCCCAAGACCACTTTTTATGTGGGTGCTCTGGTTTCCTTCTACTGTCTAATGACATAATGGTAGGTTAACCAAGTTCCTTCTGGCATTGGAGTGATATTGACCAAAAGAATGAAGTAGCAGGTTCCATAGATGGAAAATGGTGCTGGGATCTTCAGTCCGGGAAAAATCAAACTTCAGTAAGAATATAAACAAGGGGTTTCTTTTACATAAGGGAGGGTTGGTTGTAGTGTGAGGGTTTTAGCCACTTGCCGACTGCCGCACGACTATATACGGCGGCAGTCAGCCCCTCACAGGCAAAGTGACGTATGGGTACGTCACTAGCCTGTGAGGCTCTAGGGAGCGAGCGCGCCCCACCGCGCGAGTGAGTGGCGGACCCGATCCTCCGGTACAGCGGGAGAAAGGCAGGTGGCTAATGTAAACACAGCCGCCTGTCATTCTCCCCTGTGTAACAGCACAGATCATACGGTCCTGCTATGTAGAACCGTAGATCTCTGCTGTTACATGTAAAGCCACATCCAATCACAGTTAGAAGCACACCCCTAGGGACACACTTAACCCCTCCTTCTCAAATAAAGTTAACCCCTTCCCTGCCAGTGTCATTTTTACAGTAACAGTGCATATGTAAAAGTGTCAAAAATGTCAGTCAAGGGTCGGATCTGTCCACCGCAATGTCGCAGTCCAGCAAAAAAAATTGCAGATCGCCGCCATTACTCGTTAAAAAAAAAACAATAAAAATGACAAAAATCTTTCCCTTTGTTAGTAAACGCAATAACTTTTGCGCAAACCAATCAAAATACGCTTTTTGCGATTTTTTTTTACCAAACATAGGTAGCAGAAAACAAATTGGCCTAAAATGTTAAAAAATTTTGATTTATACATTTTTTTTGGGGGGGAATTTCATATAAAAAAAATGTGAAAAATATTGTTATTTTTGCAAAATTGTCGCTGTTTTTTTGTTTATAGCGCATGATCAAAAAATCGCACAGGTGATCAAATACCACCAAAAGAAAGCTTTGTTTGTGGGAAAAAAAAGTACGTCAATTTCATTTGGGTGCAGCATTGCACGACTGCACAATTGTCCATTAAATTCACGCAGTGCTGAATCGCAAAATAGGCCCTGGTCAGTAAGGGGGTAAAATCTTCCGGGGCTTAAGTGGTTAAGGAAGGCTTCAGTGGCGGTTAGTGTGGATTTTCAGAGAGGGTTAGTGTTGGGATTACAGGCAGGACTGACATTGAAGTATAGGCAACATTTTTTAGAATTTTGGATAGAGTAAGGGAAAGTTATAACACCTTTAAAAAAAATGTCACCCCATGTTTCCCATTGGGAAGATTCCTCTTCATATCCTGTCCCATAGCCAAAACAGGAAGTGAGAGGAAATCCCTTGGGCCCACCATTTCACCAGCACTAGTGTCCCCATTGAAAATTCCCTCTCTATTACGTTACTGGGGACAACCCAAAATTTGACATTTTCTTTTACTTTCACTTATATTGATAGCATTAAACAGGACAAATGGAGAGGGTGAATCTCCCTAACAGGGGCATAGACAGCAATAAAAACCTGAAAAGTGTTCTAATCCAGTATAGTTCATATTCCTATCGCACACCTTCCTGGTTTGTAGGCTCGTGTGTACTGGGTGCTGAAGCGATCACCAGTTGGCAACTGGAACAGTTACAAGTAGATACATATTCGCCAGCACACCAAGGATCTTGCAAAAGCAGTCCAAAAACTTTATTCCAGATAAGATCACATCAGAAAAAAATAGTGCAACGTTTCGGAGCCGCACAGGACCCCTTCGAAACGTTGCACTATTTTTTTCTGATGTGGTCTTATCTGGAATAAAGTTTTTGGACTGCTTTTGCAAGATCCTTGGTGTGCTGGCCACTCTCCACTCTATCCAAATCTAAAAAAAAAAATGCATTTGGTTAAACTAGGCTGAAGGTTAGTGTTGTAGTGTGTAGGTTATAGATAGGGTTAGTGTAAGGGTCCTTTCACACCTGTCTGTTCCGCCAACAGACTGAGCAGGCGGATGGCAGCTCCGTCTCCGCTCTGTGTGCGGAGATGGAGCTGTCAGATCCCCGCTGTCCTCCATGGGGAGATCGGATGAGAATGGACCGTCTGTCCGTTCTCATCCGATCCCATCTGATCCCATCTGCCAGACGGATGGAAAATAGGGTTTCCATCCGTCCGGATTTAACGGACAGGATCGGATCAGATGGCAGTGGGTGTCAGCGGAGATGTCTCCACTGACATCCGCTGCCCCATAGGGATGCATGGGGCATCCGATCAGGTCCGCCTGAAAAACTGACAGGCAGATCTGATCTGACCGTATGTGTGAAAGGGGTCTTAGGGTTACCAGCAGGGTTAACTCCTTCCTGCCTGCCCACCCTGGCATCCCTTTAAACAGGATTGGTGATCATGTGACCACTGTGAGCCCTCTTTGACAGCTTGGTCTTTGTGCTGAAAAAATGCAGTGAGCATGTAGGCAAGTGCAGTCTCTTTTCTCCACTGCAAGTGGTGCTCAACCCCAGCTGCAGTGCAGAAGGAGAGGAAGTCAAGAGAAACATGGCTCCTCTATGGTTTCCTGGGTCACTGGGGCAGCGATCTGGTTAGATGTTGACATCCCATGTGACTCTGGTCGCCATCATGAGTCAGGCAGAGTTTTTTAAGATCCTGGCTCTTGAGTTTGGCACGCATTTATCATGTGGGGACAGGTCACCCATCTGTTAGGGACAGTAATAGCGACAGGGAAAGGTTCCAGACAAGTAGGGAAGGTCTAGGGATTCTCCACTTCTCCTGGGAACCTCCCCGCTTTGACGGGGACCAGCAGGGCCACATTCCGCCTCCCAAGACAAACGCTGTCAGTTTGGCTCGGATCTACTATGCTACAATTGCTGTTCATCTGTGAGTGTTCCTGGTTGGGCTGCCTTCTTCTGGGCTTGCTGTGACAGTTATATTTTGACTACAGTAAGTCTCTATTCACACTAGTTCGACTTGTCAGGCGACTTGGTCAGCCTGACAAGTCACGCACCGTCGCGTCCCATAGTGTAGTACAGGAACGGTTCTAATAGGAGCGACACAAGTCGCTACGACTTAGAAAAAGGGTCCTGTACTACTTCGGGGCGACCTGGAGCGACTTGCATAGACATTCATTTTATTAAGTCCGTGCAAGTCGTGCCGAAGTCGCGGTGCACGCAACTTCACAGGTCGCCCCCTAAGTCGGATCGCCGTAGTGTGAACCGAGACTAAAACTTCTATTTCATCTGGACTGTGTGAGAGTTATTGCCTCTGCACCCTCTCACAAGCGGACTAAAAGAAGGGTAATTTTAGGGTTATAGGGTTATCTCCTATAGTTGATTCAGCTGCAGGATCGGGGCACCACCAGTGCAGAGCCTGCTCAGGAATGGCAGCAGGGAGGTGTGAGTGCATCTGAATGCACAGCGAGGCAAAGACTTTTGGAGGATGGTCTGGTCAAGGAGGATGGGATGATCAAGGAGGACTACAAAGAAGCCACTTCTCTCCAGGAAAAACATCAGGGATAGACCGATATTCTATAAAAAGTACAGGGATTGGACTGCTGAGGACTGGGGTAAAGTCATTTTCTCTGATGAACCCTATTTCCGATTGTTTGGGGCATCCGGGAAAAAACTTGCCCGGAGAAGAAAAGGTGAGCGCTACCATCAGTCCTGTGTCATGCCAACAGTAAAGCATCCTGAGACCATTCATGTGTGGGGTTGCTTCTCAGCCAAGGGAGTGTGCTACCTCACAACTTTGCCTAAGAACACAGCCATGAATGAAGAATGTGCAAAAACATCCTCCGAGAGCAACTTCTCCCAACCATCCAAAAACAGTTTCGTTATGAACAATGCCTTTTCCAGCATGATGTAGCATTTTGCCATAATGTGATAACTAAGTGGCTTGGGGAACAAAACATCGAAATGTTGGGTCCATGGCCAGGAAACTCCCCAGACCTTAATCCTATTAACAATTTATGGTCAATCCCCCAGAGGCAAAAAAAAAACCCCGCAAATTCTGGCAAACTCCAAGCACTGATTATGCAAGAATGGGCTGCCGTCAGTCAGGATGTGGCCCAGAAGTTGATTGACAGCATTCCAAGATGAGTTACAGAGGTCTTGAAAAAGAAGGGTTTGACACTTATGAAATGCTTGTAATTATTCTTCAGTATACCATAGTAACATCCGACAAAAAAATCTAAAAACACTGAAGCAGCAGGCTTTGGGAAAATTAATATTTGTGTAATTCTCAAAACTTTTGGCCATGGCTGTACACCGAATGTCGGGCGATATTTGGCCCGTGTGTACAGCTGGGTTTTTGACAGGTACCCGTCCCCACTTCTGGGTGAGATCGCCACTGTGAGGTCCCCCGGAAGTTCGGTCCTCCCTCCTCCTACCCCCACCGCCGGACCATTCACAAAGCGCAGCGTGCATTCTCAGTAGGATACCTGCTGTGAAGGCGCAAGACTTCACTGCAGGTTTCCCTTACGAAGAATGGGAAAAATTTAAAAAATTTGGCTGGGGTGCGGACATCGCGGGAATCTGCACAGGTGAGTGTCCTAATATTAAAAGTTAGCAGCTACAGTATTTTTAGCTGCTGACTTTTGATTTTTTTGTGGGGGGCTCTTTAAGTTTGAGTGAAGTCTTAGGTTGCGCATTGATATTTGTGCAAATTACTACCAGCATCGGTCTCCCATCACTGAATAATGCTGTATTACGTGCCGCCACCTATCATATTCCAGGTGTCTGGGGTGTGGATGTTTGAATCTGATAGCGCCTGTAGGGTAAGGAGCTGTAATGCTTTCTTTGTACCAGTTGTTCTCCTTAGAAGGCCTCCAGCATAATGAAAAGATCTGAGGAACTTACTAAATGCTCAATTAATAGACATCTCATGCTTTTTTTTAAGGAAATATGAGGAGTAAAAGTAGGAGCTGCAATTGCTGACTACATTTTGAAGTTGCAGGTCCTCATCCTTCCTTCACTATTTAGGGAGTATCTTGAAACAGACGAGAGGCCCATGAAGTCAGAGCTCCTGGCCTGTGTACGCCTTTTGTGTCTTCTTATTCCAGTAAACCAGTACTGAGAGAATAATGGGGAGTGGGCAATGTTTGATGATCTGTTGGTGCCAAAATGGTTTCAATACTGACTGTCATACTGATCCAATAATTTCAATACAAAGTCATTGACCTGAACAGTGCAGACTTAACCACTTAAGCCCCAGAAGATTTTACCCCCTTCCTGACCAGGGCCTATTTTGCGATTCGGCACTGTGTGACTTTAACGGACAATTGCGCGGTCGTACGACGCTGTACCCAAACGAATTTGACGTCCTTTTTTCCCCACAAACAGAGCTTTCTTTTGGTGGTATTTGATCACCTGTGCGATTTTTTTGATCATGCGCTATAAACAAAAAAAGAGCGACAATTTTGCAAAAATAACAATATTTTTCACATTTTTTTATATGAAATCCCCCCCCCCCCCAAAAAAAGGTAAAAACCTAAATTTTTTTACATTTTAGGCCAATTTGTTTTCTGCTACATATGTTTGGTAAAAAAAAAAAAGGGAAAGATTTTTGTCATTTTTATTGTTTTTTTTTTATTTTAAAGAGTAATGGCGGCGATCTGCGATTTTTTTTTGCGGGACTTCGACATTGCGGCCGACAGATCGGATCCCTAACTGACATTTTTGACCCTTTTGGGGGTACCAGTGACATTACTACAGTAATCAGTGCTATACATATGCACTGTTACTGTAAAAATGACACTGGCAGGGAAGGGGTTAACTTTATTTGAGAGGGAGGGGTTAAGTGTGTCCCTAGGGGCGTGATTCTTACTGTGATTGGATGTGGCTGTGTGTGTAACAGCACAGATCAGCGGTCCTACATAGCAGAACCGTATGATCTGTGCTGTTACACAGGGGAGACTGACAGGTGGCTTTGTTTACATTAGCCGCCTGCCTTGCTCTCGCTGTAACCGACGATCGCGAGTGACCGGCGGACATCGGGTCCGCTGGTCACTCGCGCAGGGGGGTCCGTGACTGAGTGGGAGCGTGCCTCCGGCGGCGCGCGCTCGCTCCCTAGACCCTCACAGGCTAGTGACGTAGACCTAAGTCGCTTTGCCTGTGAGGGGCTGACTGCCGACGTAGATAGACGTTAGGCAGCCGGCAAGTGGTTAAGAAATCTGCATACTTGTTCCTGTCATTGCCTTGGAAAGTATTGAAGTCAGAGATAGCCAAGCAGCTGTCAGGGTGGCCATTAAGTAGTGCAAGAATAAGGATGACGGCATCCCTAAAATTATTGGTGTGTATATATTAGTGTCCAATGTGCATATATTATAGTGTCTCTGCCCTGGGCTGACTAAATTTAGTGTTTGACTGAGCTTCAATTTACTTTTTAGGTCTGATCAGGTTTATTCCTAAACCTGGTGGCTGATTGCTTCTGTCTGCTTCTGGAATAATAATCCAGAAATAGTGTGAGAGGGTTAGACACTGGATTATGAAGTTATCGGACCTTATCTAATCCCTGGGAGGCTGGCCCAGATGGTGTGGCTGAGGGAAGATTTGGGAGGATCTAATCAGAGCTCTCTTCCCCTGAGGCTTCCACCCTGGGAGGGGGCCTGTGGGTGTTCCAGAGAAATACTGCTATTAGGACTCAGCATGTACTATGGACTGAGAACCTCATAGTACATTTTCTTGTAGGATATTTATCTGTGGAAGCTCGGCTGGAGAGGTGGGTGCCTTTTGCCCATAGTTCCAGGTATGGAAGGTATGGTTCTTGCTGCAAAGAACTGTGCCTGCTCTCGTACACACGCACCGATTGTTGGCCGACCGATTGGCCGTCTTTTGTCCAGTATTGTTGTGTTGGTTGAAAAGTGCTCTAGACTGCACACAAATTTTGTCGGCCAACAATAACCAACTGCAGAAGTGTCATGTTCTGGTCTACTTTTCGTGTGTTTTTTCTTCTCTGAGCATGCCCAGTCTTGCTCATCTGATTTTTGTCGGCCGAAATCTGTACTGACTGACGAACAATCGGCCGTTCTGTTGACGGCCAACAAAAATTTTATAGCATGCAGACCAGATTTTGTTCGGCCGAAAAGTCGCAGTCGGTTGTCGGAAGCATCATACTAACAAGCCGAAAATCGGCCGATCGGACGTTGGCCGAAAATTTAAGGCCAACAATCGGTGCGTGTGTACGGGGCTTTAGAGTCTTACATACTGTCTGTAAAACAAACACAAAGAAAGGGCGCACCAGCCTAGCGCATTATCCTCCTCAAGCTTTTTATTAAAATAGTTTAAAATCAGCTACTCACAAACATGCATGATAGGTCAGCATATAGATTCCAACGAACAGCATCAAAATAGAAAAGTCCGAATGTCACATGTAGACGGAAGACTGACGCGTTTCGAGGCCTTGCCTCTTCCTCAGAGACTGTCTGTCCCTACTTTGTTTCTTTCAGCATTATATTATGGTTGCTACGAAAGGGCCTTAACCCTTCTCCCTGCATTTTCTTCAAGATCTGTAATAAATCCTATAAAGAACCATAGACTGAGCCTGAATCTGGCAGGGTTCTACTGGGACTGGAGACAGGGTGGGCAGCCTCTGAACATGTAAGGGAGACCCAATTTTTTCCAGCGCCCCCTTCAGAGGTAATTGCTACAATATATATCAGTGTGAAGAGAATAGTAAAAAGCAGAAGAACTTGCAATTAAAAAGAACTCTATAAATACAACTTGGAGTGCTTGATTCTTTAGACCTTATTCCAGAGGTATTTACTTTTTTTTACGTTTTGAGGCACACTGGCCATAGACAGACAGTGACGCATGAGATGATGAATGAGGAGTCTCCTACATAACCTCTGAACCACCAGTGACCCAGCTTGTGATTTGGCTTTTGGAGAGCAGTAGCCCATATGTAGTCTGGGACTGATGATCAGTCTATTTGAAACAAGCTGAAAAACCTTCCCATGCAATTATGAGAACTTTGTGTGCTGGAAGCTCCCATTACCTGCTTGAGGACTCCGTATATGGCTCAGTCCTCACTCAAGTATTACACCAAATGTGTCAAGTTAGGATATCATTGTATTATTGATGATAAAGTCTAAATTTGAGTGCTAATACAACAGCATCCAGCACTGTAAGATCCTTTGTCCTTAATAGAAAGTGGTTAGGGTTACTTATCAAACCAGTCTCTTTCTTGGCTCTCAGCAGTATTTTGCCGGAAAACACACAAGCAGCTGTCAGGTAAGGCTTATCTATACGACCCGGACATTACCTCTTCACCTGCTATTTGTAGAGCAGTGTATACAGCTGCCATGACATCAACATCCAGCCCAACCTGAGTCACTTCCATTCCTTTCTCAAGAAAAGACCATGTTCTGTGCACCTGCTGACTTACCTTTGTCCTTAACATTCAGATGTGGGCAGTTTTGCTAGGAAATGCCCAACACATTAAGATATTTGATTACTGGTGCTCTGCAATAAGGTAACCCTGCAGCTACAGTCATGCTTAAAGAAGAATTCCAGGTTTGGCATTTGTTACATAAATCATACCTGTGGGATATCTCTAGGAGCTGGAACACACTCACTCTAGAAGACATCGCTACTCCATTGATTTCTATTGGCTTCTGGGTCCCATGCAGATTGGCCTCCCTGCTGCATTGTGAACATAGGTCAGTTGCTGGGCATCATTCACAGATCACTTAATGAATGGAAAGCATTCTCTGATTGCATGAAGGGGAGAAGCGGGGTGGTGATGATATCCTCCCAACCTTGTCCAATTAAAGAAATACAAACTCCCAACTCCTTTAAAATGTTTGCATTTTTATTTTTATATTAATGCCAGTTCTGCCCACCTCCAATTATACTGCTCCACCAGCAGCAACTTCTGGTATCTCACCCTCAAGAACCATACCTTCCATACCTGGAACTATGGGCAAAAGGCACCCACCTCTCCAGCCGAGCTTCCACTGGTAAATATCCTACAAGAAAATGTACTATGAGGTTCTCAGTCCATAGTACATGCTGAGTCCTAATAGCAGTAGTTCTCTGGAACACCCACAGGCCCCCTCCCAGGGTGGAAGCCTCAGGGGAAGAGAGCTCTGATTAGATCCTCCCAAATCTTCCCTCAGCCACACCATCTGGGCCAGCCTCCCAGGGATTAGATAAGGTCCGATAACTTCATAATCCAGTGTATAACCCTCTCACACTATTTCTGGATTATTATTCCAGAAGCAGACAGAAGCAATCAGCCACCAGGTTTAGAAATAAACCTGATCAGACCTAAAAAGTAAATTGCAGCTCAGCCAAACACTAAATTTAGTCAGCCCAGGGCAGAGACACTATAATATATATATACATTGGACACTAATATATACACACCAATAATTTTAGGGATGCCGTCATCCTTATTCTTGCACTACTTAAAGGCCACCCTGACAGCTGCTTGGCTATCTCTGACTTCAATACTTTCCAAGGCAATGACAGGAACAAGTATGCAGATTTCTTAAGTCTGCACTGTTCAGGTCAATGACTTTGTATTGAAGCTATTAGATCAGTATGACAGTCAGTATTGAACCATTTCGGCACCAACAGATCATCAAACATTGCCCACTCTCCATTATTCTCTCAGTACTGGTTTACTGGAATAAGACAGAAAAGACGTACACAGGCCAGGAGATCTGACTTCATGGGCCTCTCGTCTGTTTCAAGATACTCCCTAAGTAGTGAAGGAAGGATGAGGACCTGCAACTTCAAAATGTAGTCAGCAATTGCTTGACATGGAAGTTCCCTTGTAGCTTTGGGTTCTGGGAAACTATCTGCATGGAGTTTGTATGTGTCCCCTGTGTTTGCCCCACAATAAAAAAAAAAAAAATACTCTATTTAGCTTACCTCTACCTGAATATAGCCCTAGTGAGTTTGGTAGGGATGTTACATTGTGAGTGATTTTAGGGGGCCTGGACTGATGCAAATGGTTATATGTTCTTACTAAAACAAATACAAAGGGTTAAAGTGAATACAGTAATCCCCCGCTCCATCGCGGTTCAGTTTTTGCGGTCCCGGTAATTCGCGGTTTTTTTTGTAATGTTATTTTACTATATAAATCATTAAAAATGAAATATTTTTGTGTTTTTCATAGCTCTTGCTATGTCTCTCAGTATCTTTTATGTGTTTAAATGAGTTTCTATTGTTTTAAAAGTGTGTTTAAAGACCTTAAAATGCTTTTACACGTACAGTGACAGTAAAAAAATCATGCCTACAATGCATTTTAATAGGGTTTTTCTATTTCGCGGAATTTCACTTTTCGCGGCTGGGTCCGGAACGTAACCCCCGCAATGGAGGGGGGTTTACTGTATACAGCTTCTATTGCTGGGGTATGGACATAAGGCACTGGATCTGTTGTTGTTTTTACTCAAAAATAAAGAAAAACTGTTTGATTCAAGGAGCATTCATCTCTAGTTAAAGCAGCTTACATACCCCAGGGGGGCTCCAGGCAGCACCCCCTAGAAGAGTCTAAAACATCTAGACTGCTGAAACACTTTCAGATATAAAAGGCCATTTAGTCTCTGAATCTTCATAATTCCTTGAGAGTCCCGCCACCCAGTCCTGCGCAGGCTTCCAAAGCTCCAAAGAGAGAGGGGGATTAAATATTGTGTCATCTCAATTAAGGACCAATAAATCAATAGTCAACACTAGAAAAAAGAAATGCATGTAGTATAAGGGTATACTGCCAAAATACTTAATACATTCACAAGATTAAAAACTTGAATGCTTTACCTGTCAAGAAATGTCCCAGCGTGTAAATAAAAGTATGATGACAATATTGTCAGTCTATGCAGAATAGCACTAATAAAGAGAGTACAACAGAGCAGACTTTTAGGTATATACATTATGCCTCCAGTACTGAATAGTAAGACATATGACATTCTGTGAACCATCCAAATGTAAATCCCTTGAAGGCCTGATGTTTTCTCTCAGACTCAGTTTAGGTCATGTGAATACCCTGGTCAGCCGAGTTCATCGCTTATAACACAGGTGTCAAACACAAGGCCCGCGGGCCGAATGCGGCCCCCCAGACCATTTCATGTGGCCCTTGCACCTCTCCTGCAGCTACGGCACCCCCCTTGTCTCTGCCCCCACCTTGTCTCTGTAGTCGACAGCTGAGAGGACAGAACTCCTTTGCCAGATCCTGCACTCCTCTGTGCAGCTGTAGAAAAGCTCCTCTTTGCCCCCCTAGGACATGGGGTGCTCTGGACATCTAATCCTACAGATATAACTGGCCCTTTGAGGGCAACCATAATGCTGATGTGGCCCGCGATGAAATGGAGTTTGACACCCCTGGCTTATAATATAAGTGTAGTGTACTGTTATTGGTATGCATACAAGTTTTATGCTATAGTACTGTATATGTGTATATAAACGTATATCTTTGGATTCTGTGAAAATTGGTGTGGTTCTCACTTTGTGCTCCTAGAGCAGCCTTTCTCAACTAGGTTTCCTCCAGACATTGCTAGGAGTCACTTGATCAAGGAGAAATTCCTGCCTCTCAAATAAATTCCCACTGACATCAACAATCTTTTTAGCTATCTGTGAGAGGGGGATTCTGCCAAGTGATCACAAATGTAAAGAAGCATCCCTCCCATATTGACCACCAACAGAAGGAGCATTCTTCCCACTGATCCAGGGCCGGTGCTAGACTATTTTATGCCCTAGGCAAGACCAGCTACTTGCGCCCCCCCCCCCCCCCCAAAAAAAGGGAAGGGGTTAAAAACTCCTCTATGTGACCCTGATCTGATGGTTCCTCCATGTTATGCTGTCATACCCAGGGACCCCCATATTCCTCCATTTCACACCCAGGGACCCTAATGTCCCTCCATGTCACACCCAGGGACTTTGATGTTTTTCCATGTCGCACCCTGGGACCCCAATATTCCTCCATGTCATGCTGTCATACCCACTGACCCTGATGTACCTCTATGTCAGATCCTGATGTTTTTCCATGTCACATTTGGGGACCCCAATCCCCCATGGCACACCCAGGGACCCCAATTCCTCATGGAACACCTGGTGACCCCGAACCCCTGTTAAACGCGGTGGCTCCTGGTGGAGGGAAAAGCAGCAGTCAGAGAGCTTCGCACGTCCATCACCAACCTCTTCAGACCATTCCGGTGCCTCGTCGCTTCTGCCCCAGTAAAGTAAACGGCTGCCCACCAGCTCAGTGCAGAGAGTCACTTCCTGCCCGGGGTTAAGGCCACTCAGCTCCACCTATAGAGGATCATCATGCAGGCAGAACTCTGGGGGGCTCCCTTCTTGCCTTTTGGGGCCCCTCAAACAGTGGTGGAAAGCCAGGGCCTGGTAGTTCTACGACTGCCCAAGACACTTGGCATCTTCTGCTGTCCCTTCTTTCCCCCCAACTTCCGCCCCTCGCCTCAGCTCACAATAATCATTCATGATGGAGAATTCATGATGGAGAGAGAGTGCCGACTCCTTGCTGCGCCCCTAGGTGGCAATGCACCCTAGGCGGCTGCCTAGTTTGCCTAGTGGAAGCACCGGCCCTGCACTGATTATCAATTTAAGGAACATTCTTGCCACTGGTCACCAATGTAAATAACATTTTTTCCATTGCCCACCAATATAATAAGCATTTCAACACTGACCACCAATGCAAAGAATATTCTTTCCAATGGCCACCAATATAAGGATCATTCTTCCCACTGACCATCATTGTAAAGAGCATTCTTCCCACTGGCCTCCATTGTAATGAGCATTGTTCCAACTGGCCACCAATGTAATTAGCTTTCTTCCAACAGGCCAGCAATGTAAGAAGTATTCTTCCTGCCGACCACCAATGAAAGAAAAAATCTTCCCAGTGGCCACCAACGTAAGGAGCATTTTCCCAAATTAACATCAATGTAAGAAGCATTTTTCCCAATGACCACCAATGTAAGGAGCATTCTATTACCATTGACCACCAGTGTAAGAAGTGTTCTCCCCATTTACCACCAATGTAAGGAGCATTATTCCCACTGCCCACCAATGTAGGAAGTGTTCTTCCCACTGATCACCAATATAAGCAGCATTCTTCCCAATGACCACACCAATGTAAGTAAGGAGCATTCTTCTCAATGTACAATATTTCAAGTGATCATCACAATAATGTGTTGAAAGATATAGATATAGTAATTTTTTAGCAGAAGTTCCCTCAGATCAAAATGTAATTTCAAGGTTTCCTCTGCGTTTAAAAAAAACTGAGATAGGCTTTTCTAGACATTTTTGGTTTTTTATTGCTATGTTCACACCAGTTAGATTTACCTCTTTATTTGACTTGGTGACCATTGTCACTGAAACAGAAAGTTGAAGAAATATTAAGTTCAAAATTCTAGAGTTGTCACCCTTACAAGACGTGAGGAATATTTTTCCAATGTTCTTCTGACAGCTGCCCAAGGCTGGCCATGGGTAATTCATTTTTTCTTTCAACCAGCGGGTTGAATGAAAAACAAATGTGCCAATTTCCCCAACCACATTCAATGTGGTTGGGGCTATCCCTCCCCCAGTACCATTATGTTCCCTGCCAGAAAAATACTCAGTGCTACTGGCTATAGTCGGTGGCGCTGATTGTTCAGGAATAATCCGAAAGGCTGGTTGTACACAAATCGATCAATAAAGAGATTGTATCCACCCACCTGCCTCTGAAAGGAGTTTCCATTGCATAGGGATTCAAATGATCAACTGAATATTTATCGTGCCCAAGCCAATCCCTTGTAGGAAGCAATCCAGAAGGTGGCTGGGGAGGTGATAAATGTGCAGGGGGGCCTGAGAAAAGTGTTCTTTTCCCTCCAGAGAGGGTTCCGGTTCTTTTGGGACTGCTGCCCCTGGAGGCAGCTCCACTAAGACAATAATTTGCAGTCTGGGCCTCAACAGCTGTTGGGCTGAGGGCCTGGGGAAGATTGCCAAAGGGTTACATGTTCTGAAAGGCATTGCACTGAAGTCTTGGTCTGTAGAAGGATCTTGTTATCTCCCTAAGGATCTACCCATGGATGCTGGGTGGCAGACAGCTCCTGTGACACTGTAAGTAAAGACCTTGCTGCAGCCTAATGGCTGTGCGAGTGCCAGAAGGGAACTAGGTGCTAGAAGTGGTTATGTGGACTGCTGCTGTAGGGTTTAGATATAGTTGCCATTCCCTCCAGAGAGTGGCTGTTGAAGGATTAGACAGAGGTCTGTCCTCCTATCATTGTTATTGATCCTCCTGGAGTATCCCCTAGACCGAGCCTAAATTGTTGGTGTGTATGGGACTGTGCTTGTGTGACTTGCAGTCTCTGCACCATATTGGGAGAACCGGTCACTACACATGTACCATGCCTGTGAAATTCCTGTGGAAGCTTGAAATCACTGTAATCAGCACCCTTACTACAGTGATCTCCGCTAGCTTTGAATCCTGTGCTGAATGGCTGCTCTGCTTCAATGTCAACACAGGGGGTCACCCACTGGATGTGGGCACCTTTCAGGGAATGCTTTAAATTTTCTCAATGAACGCAAATCATGCTCTTATTGGACATGGTGGGGAGGCGATGTCACAATCTCCACCTTGTCCAATCAAAGAACATTTTGCATTAATTAAGAAAATGCAGTGTTCCCGATATGGTACCCGTGCCCAGCAGGTGACCCCCTGTGTTCAGTAAGCTGCAGGGCAGCACAGGGATCCCACCAGTATGGCGCATACATACTTACATTGGTTTAAGCTGGACCAATGGCACTATATAAAGTTGCAATCCCTGGAATTCAGACTTAAACCTCTTCCCGGTTCTTAATCATTCACTTTTGCTTTCCCCATTGACATGGTTTAATATTTTGGAGGAGGGAGGGTAAAAAAGCCACCCCCGAGCACGAGCCCCTTACTGCGTTACAGCTAACTTATTTCCCCATACTGTATGCAAACAATGACTTGATACAGTAACCAGTAGCATTACCAGAAAAGTCTGTGAACCTTTCCACCAGTGTCCTGCCTACCCAATTCCCCCCCATGTGTGTGTTCTCCAGTTACACCAACACTGAACGGATTTGGTTTCCTGTATCCCAGATAATTGCTGTTTTTTTCTATGAAAAGGCAGGAACAATCAACTTGCAGAAGAAAGCCAGCTTGGCCGATAACAAAGCACGAAGGTGTTAAGACCACATAAGAAAAGTCTTAGATCAAAGTGACGGACAGAATGCCAGGAGAGGGGCAGATTGTCCTTTAAACTTTACCACCTCGAGCAAGGAGTGCCTTTTATATTCGTAAAATCAGATTACAGAAAAAAATGAAAAGACTGCAAGTCTTTATGTAACTCAATCAATGCTACCGGCTGCCTCAGCAGAAAGGGCACCTGCTCTTTTTTATTTTTTTTTTTTTTTTCTTAGAACTTGATGGATGACACTTTGACGGATAATAGCAGCTAGTTAATACATAACCAGTGTGAGCACTTCTATAAATTTCTCTGGTTGAATCTACGTCACTGCAAAATAGGAAACACATATTCAGTATATCTTTGCAATGCATTACCTCATGTTTTATTCCTTTAAAAACTCTGCAAGTACAACAGGGTTTTAAGCCTCTATGCATCCTCCACTCCGCCAGGAACATCCATGCATCCTTTCTAACCCACTATGAACCTTCCAGCATCCTCCACCCCACTTTAAACCTTCCAGCATCCTTCACTCCTTCCTACTTAGACCCTCCCAGCACTCTTCATTCCACCTAGCTGTTAACCTTCCAGTACCCTTCACTCCACCTCACTATAAACCCCCCAGTACCCTCCACTCCACCTCACTATAAGCCCTCAGTAACCTTCACTCCACCTCACTCTAGACTCCCCCCCCGTACCCTCCTCTCAACCTCAGTATAAACCTTCAGTATCCTCCACTCCACCTTACTATAACCCCTCAGTATCCTGCACTCCATCTCACTATAAACTCCCCGTACCCTCTATTCCACCTCAATAAAACCCCTTAGTATCCTCCGCTTCACCTCACTATAAACCCCCCAGTACCTTCCACTCCACCTTACTTTAAACCCTCAGTTCCCTCCACTCCACCTTCCTATAACACCCCCCCCCCATGACCTCCCTTTCCAGTATCCTATACTCCACCTGTCAGGGACTCAGACGCCGCTGTGCAGCCTACAATCCATCTAGGCGAGTGCGCATGCGCGTGCTTCATGTCGCACATCGTACCAACCCAGCCTCCTCTTAAGGATCGCTCACCCTCTCATCCAGTGCTGGATTATCGTCAGCTTCCTGTTTCCTGCTTCCTGTTTCCTGTTTCCTGTTGTGACCCCGGCCTGCTCCACGGACTTGTCTCTGCCTGTTTGCTTGTGTACCGACCCCGGCTTGCTCCACGGACTTGTCTCTGCTTGATAACTTGTGTACCGACCCCGGCTTGCTCCACGGACTTGTCTCTGCCTGATAACTTGTGTACTGACCCCGGCTTGCTGTTACTTGGACTGACCACACGTGTATGACCCCCGGCCTGGCATTTACCACTGTATTGCTTGCTTTCACTGGAGCTTCTTAGAAGGGACCCGGATATCCCTCTCAGCCATCCACCTGCACCACCAAAAGCATTCAGTGCTACTTGGGTCGCGTCACCTCCTGTCTCACTTCCAGGGGTGATTCGCACCAAGCTGCAAGGGAAGCCCTCTCAGCACATCGGCCTCCACCCAGTGATCTGACACCACCTCACTATAAACCCCCCAGTACCTTCCACTCCACCTTACTATACACCCCCCAGTGACCCTCCACTCTACCTTTATGTAAATCCCCAGTATCCTTCACTCCAACTCACTATAAACCCCCAGTACCCACCACTTCATCTCACTATAAACCTCCAGTATCCTCTAGTCTACTTCACTATAAACCCCCCAGTACCCTCCAGTCCACCTCCCTATAAACCCCCCAGTACCCTCCACTTCATCTCACTATAAATCCCCGGTATCCCCCACTTCACCTCACTATAAACCCCCCCATTACCCTCCAGTCCACCTCATTATAAACCCCCCCAGTACTCTCCACTTCATCTCACTATAGACCCCCAGTATCCTTCACTCCACCTCACTATAAACCCCTCAGTACCCACCAGTCCACCTTACTATAAACCCCCCCAATGACCTCCAACCTCACTATAAACCCCCCAGTAACCCCCCTTTCCACCTCACTATAAACCCCCTAGTAACCTCCACTTCATCCCACTATAAACCCCCAGTACCCTCCTCTCCACCTCACTATAAACCCCTCAGTACCCTCCACTTCAGCCTGCTTTAAACCTACCTGCACCCTCCACTCCACTCCAACCACCCTTCTCTTTACCCTACTCTTAAATGTCAAGCACCTTTCATATCACCCCACTCTGAACCCCCCCCCCCGGCACCATCCTTTCCAACCCACTTTGAACCTTTCCACACCCCTCACTCCACCCTGAACATCCCCGCTTCTTTCCTTTCTGAACCTCCCCATGTCCCTTTTTTTTATCCCATTCTAAATCTCCATGCATGCTTTTTCCATTCAACTCTGACCCTCCCAACACTCTCCTCTCTACCCCACTATGAACTTCCACGCACCTTCTTTTTCACCCCTCTATTGACTTCCCTGCACACTCTATTTAACTCCATCTTACTCTAAACCTTCCATCACAATCCACTCCACCCCAACCATAACCACCCAACACCCTTCAGTCCAACCCACTCTGAACCTCCTCGCACTCTCCACACCACTATACTCAAAATCTCCATTAGGGAAACCCCTGTTCGGTTCGCACCAGAACTTTCAAACATTGTGACAGTTTGTAAACAATGGCTTGAGGAGCCAGTATGTATGATGAGGCTACAATGTAGTGCACTGGGAACAAGATTAAAGATTTTTTAGATAAATTCTGGTGTCTCTTTCGCAGACTAGATAGAAGTAACAAGTATAAAATTGGTCACTGAAGACAACTTGGCAATACGCTGCAGCTGGGGGGACATGACTGCCAATTTGTGTAGCAGTTTTCTCCCCTCTCTGTAGTCTCATGTTCCTACCTTCCTCAACCTTAGAACCAACATCTGAATCAAGTAATGGCTGTGCATCTTCAAGGAGCAAGTGGCTGACACTGTGTTCAAATAACTCAGCTGACTCCTCCATGGCTGATGCTGGGGCTATGGCAGGAATATCTGTGGACAAGGAGGCAGATTTAGCCACTCTGGCAGCTGCAGTTGACAGCACACTAGTCTCTGCTTGGGTGATGGAGGATGAGGATGGTTTAGTAAGCCAGTCCCCCACCTCCTCTGCATACTGGATAGCATGGGCAACATCAGTAAACAGGAAATGATGCCCTGCCTGAGCACATCCACCTTGTCTTGTGGGAAACATACGCTGCTGGCCCTCTCACAGTGCCCCTCACAGTGCCATGAGAACGTCTGCCTCTGCTTGTTGGCCTCTCAGACATAATGGGGTGGTACCTATTAATAAAATGTAATAAAGATGTGTACGTGGATGCACTTTATTCGATGGAAAATGGTGTTTGGTGCTTTAACCTGAGTACTCACCACACAGACACACTCCACCCACACATTACAATATACTGCAATAAAACATGCACTAATGCACAGAAATATACAGTGTTAAATGGCACATAATGCACTTAAATATACTGCCTCAAACATGCACTAACGCACAGAAATATACTGCGTTAAAAGTGCAATAACGCACATAAAAATACTACGTTAAACGTGCAATAATGCACAGAAATAAACTGCATTAAATATGAAGTAACGCACTAAAATATACTGCATTAAACATGCTCTAAGGCACAGAAATATACTGTGTTAATTGTGCACTAATGCACTAAACTATAATGCAGTAAACCTGGCCTGATAAAATAAACTGACACTAAAGTAAAAATGAATGGTCACTCATTACGCTCACTGATTTAGCACTAGGTTCCCACTAAAGTAAAAATTAATGGTCACACTACACTCACACTGACTGAACTATCACTAGATTTACACTAAACTGATATTCTACACTGACAATAGAATAAGAATAGCACACTATAGCACTCTCTCTAGTAGCACTGAGCAAAGTCCTGTTCTATCTCTCTCCACGCCAATATCACACTACAAATGACTGTTATTGAAAGAATACTTTTATAGTGTCGGGTGGGACTAAGAGCAATGAGCCATGATTGGATAGAGTCATCATTGCTTTCTTCAATCATGGCTCTGACCAGTGGCGGCTGGTGCTCAAAATTTTTGGGGGGGAGCAAAAAGAAAAATGTAATAGTTATTGCTTCGCGGCAAAAAACGTGGTAAAAAATTGCGTGACTTTGAGGTCATGGTACAGGCATGGCACAGGTGATGGTACAGGCATGGCACAGATGATGGTATAGGCATGGCACAGGTGATGGTATAGGCATGTCACTGGTGATGGTATAGGCATGGTACAGGTGATGGTATAGGCATGGCACAGGTGATGGTATAGGCATGGCACAGGTGATGGTACAGGCATGTCACAGGTCATGGTACAGGAGATGGTATAGGCATGGCACAGGTCATGGTACAGGCATGACACAGGCATGGCACAGATCATGGTATAGGCATGGCATAGGTCATGGTACAGGCATGTCACAAGTCATGGTAAGGGCATGGCACAGGTGAAGGTACAGGCATGTCACAGGTGATGGTACAGGCATGTCACAGGTCATGGTAAGGGCATGGCACAGGCATGGCACAGGTCATGGCACAGGTCATGGCACAGGCATGGCACAGGTCATGGTAAGGGCATGGCACAGGTCATGGTAAGTGCGTGTCACAGGTCATGGTACAGGCATGGCACAGGTCATGGCACAGGTCATGGTACAGGCATGGCACAGGTCATGGTAAGGACATGGCACAGGTCATGGTAAGGGCATGGCACAGGTCATGGTAAGGGCATGGCACAGGCATGTCACAGGTGATGGTACAGGCCTGTCACAGGTCATGGTAAGGGCATGGCATAACCATGTCACAGGTCATGTCACAGTCATGTCACGGGCATGTCACAGTCATGTCACAGGTCATGTCACAGTCATGGTACAGGCATGTCACAGGTATGTCACAGGTGATGGTATAAGCATGTCACAGGTCATGGTAAGGGCATGGCACAGGTGATGGTACAGGTATGTCACAGGTGATGGTATAAGCATGACACAGGTCATGGCACAGGTCATGTCACAGTCATGTCACATGTCATGTCACAGGTCATGTCACAGTCATGTCACAGTCATGTCACAGGCATGTCACAGGTCATGTCACAGGTCAGGTCACAGGTCATGTCACAGGCATGTCACAGGTCATGTCACAGGTCATGTCACAGTCATGTCACAGGTCATGTCACAGTCATGTCACAGGTCAGGTCACAGGTCATGTCACAGTCATGTCACAGGTCATGTCACATGCATGTCACAGGCATGTCACAGTCATGTCACAGGCATGTCACAGGTGATGGTATAGGCATGTCACAGGTCATGGTAAGGGCATGGCACAGGTGATGGTACAGGCATGTCACAGGTGATGGTATAGGCATGTCACAGGTCATCTCACAGTCATGTCACAGGTCATGTCACATTCATGTAACAGTCATGTCACAGGTCCTGTCACAGTCATGTCACAGGTCATGTCACAGTCATGTCACAGTCATGTCACAGGCATGTCACAGTCATGTCACAGGTCATGTCACAGTCATGTCACAGGTCATGTCACAGTCATGTCAAAGGCATGTCACAGGCATTCCACAGGTCATGTCACAGTCAGGTCACAGGCATGTCACAGGTCATGTCATAGGTCAGGTCACAGGTCATGTCACAGTCATGTCACAGTCATGTCACAGTCATGTCACAGGTCATGTCACAGGTCATGTCACAGTCAGGTCATGTGTGTGTGTGTGGGAGGGGGTTTACCTTACTGCAGAGAATGCAAGGTAAAAAAAAAAACCTTCTGCCTTTAGTACTACTTTAAGCATTGTGCAGAAATACCTGTTTCTACTGATAAGCAGTTCTGTTGCAGATTCAGGTCAGAAGCCCAGCTGTCCAACTGACAGCACATCTTGTCAATCACCGTGTGGATGTGTGATGTGCGCGTATGTACAGTATGTGTGATCAGGGCAGCCATCAGAAATATTAGGGCCCCTTACACAGCTTTAGGCTGAACCCCCTGGGGCCTTACCACCAACATTCTCCTTGGGATGGATGAGCCCCTGGGGACGCCCGGGCCCCCTACATGTGTATGGGCTGTCCCCCCATGATGGCGGCCATGAGTGTGATGTGTAGGTGTGAAGTGTGTGTGTGTATGTGCGTGTGCATGTGTGTGTGTGTATGTGTGATTAGTATGTGTGGTGTGCATGTATGCATGTGTGATGTGTATGTGTGATGTGCGTGTATATGTGTCAGTGATGTGTGATGTGCCTGTATGTGTGTGTGATGTGGGTGTATGTGTGATGTGTGTGTATGTGTGTTTAGTATGTGTGATGTGCGTGTATGTGTGATGTGTATGTGTGATGTGCGTGTATGTGTGTGTGTGATGCGTGATGTGCGTGTATGTGTGTAATGTGCGTGTATGTATGATGTGTATGTGTGATGTGCGTGTATGTGTGTGTGTGATGCGTGATGTGCGTGTATGTGTGTAATGTGTGTGTGTATGTGTGATGTGTATATGTCGGATGTCTGTGTATATGTCTGATATGTGTGGATGTATGATGTGTGATGTGTGTGTGTGTGTGTGTGCATACCCATACCTCCCAACTTTTTGAGATGGAAATGAGGGACACCTATTAGCAAAAGTATGTAGGCACTACTATACCTTTATATTGGCTTTTGAAATTTACAGTGCAGGATTTTGGAATTTGGATGAAAGGTTTAGCACTGGGAAACACTTTTTGAAAGATAAAAAGTGCATTTTATATCAGCGGCGGCTGGTGCATTAGGGGCGCAGGGGTGACGCCCCCCTATCCATGCGTCCGGCCCCCTAATCTACATGCAGGGCGCCAGTTGCATGGATTCCAATGGTTTTTTTTTTTTTTTTTTTGAAGCATGTGATTAGAGCCAGAGGCTCTAATAGGCTTCAAAAAAGGGTGGGCTCAGGGTGCAGAGCACTGCGCCCTGAGCCCACCCAGTTGTGTGACAATATCGAATGAATATTCGCTATATTCACATGGATCCTCCTCCCAGCCAATCAGGAAGCGGGTCCTGAGACCCGTTTCCCGATTGGCCGAAAGGAGAGGCCATGCTATTGGCCAAGGAGGAGGGAGGAGACGCAGGGGAAGCCGCCGCCGCTGCTGGGGAAGCCGCCGCTGCTGCCTGCCCTCCGCGTCAGTCCAGGTTAGGGTCTGTAAGCCGGCGATTGTGGTCCGTCCGCCGCCGACCCCCCCCCCGCCCCCGGGCCCATGGAAAACCAGCCGCCACTGTTTTATATACAACTGTATAGATCAGACCAAATGAGGGACCAATGAAGAGGAAAGAGGGACAGAAGGACTTTGTTCTAAATCAGGGACAGTCCCTTGAAATCTGAGACAGTTTGGAGCTATGCATACCTCCCAACTTTTTGAGATGAGAATAAGGGACACCTATAAGCAAAAGTATGTAGGCATAGGACACATCCCCTGCCACACGGCCTTAAAGGAGAATTATGGAAAAAAAAAAATTAGCTAAACCCAAAAGTGCGTTTTTTTTTACCACTACTATTTTTTTATACTGGCTTTTGAAATTTTACAGATGCAGCAATTAAAGCGGAGTTACACCCATTTTTAATAGGTTGGAATACATAGATCTATGTAATCCCCTTTAAAACGGCTTTTACCAATGGAAACTTTTTTTTTTTTTTTTTGCTAGTAAATACCTTAATTTCTGCTTTATTCCTCCTCTCCTCACTTCCGGGTCCGATCTAAGATGACGTCATTCGGCGATTCGCAGTGCGTGCTGGGATGTATTCTATTCCAGAAATCTTGCAGGAGCTGAGCTGTAACACCGTGCCTGCCCCGCCTCCGCCCGCCTCCTCTCATTGAGTTGTATTGTATGCCATGTATTCAGGCCGTTCTCTGCCCCGCCTCCGCCCCGCCTCCTCTCATTGAGTTGTATTGTATGCAATGTATTTAGGCCGTTCTCTGCCCCGCCTCCGCCCCGCCTCCGCCCCGCCTCCTCTGTGAGTTGTATTGTATGCCATGTATTCAGGCCGTTCTCTGCCCCGCCTCCGCCCCGCCTCCTCTCAGTGAGCGAGGACTGAAATCATTATATCCTTACTGAGCTCACTGAGAGGGGGCGGGGCGGAGGCGGGGCAGAGAACGGCCTGAATACATGGCATACAATACAACTCACAGAGGAGGCGGGGCGGAGGCGGGGCAGAGAACGGCCTTAATACATTGCATACAATAAAACTCAATGGGAGGAGGCGGGACGGAGGTGGGGCGGAGGCGGGGCAGAGAACAGCCTGAATACATGGCATACAATACAACACAATGAGAGGAGGCGGGGCGGAGGCGGGGCAGGCACGTCTCAGTACAGCTCAGCTCCTGCGAGATTTCTGGAATAGAATACATCCCAGCACACACTGCGAATCGCCGAATGACGTCATCGCCGATCGGACCCGGAAGTGAGGAGAGGAGGAATAAAGCAGAAATTAAGGTATTTACTAGCAAAAAAAAAAAAAAAAAAAAGTTTCCATTGGTAAAAGCCATTTTAAAGGGGATTACATAGATCTAAAGTTCCAAAAATGGGTGGAACTCCACTTTAAGAAATTGGATGAAAGGTTTAGCACTGGCCTGGGAAACACTTTTTGAAATATAATAAGTGCATTTTATATACAACTATATAAATCAGGCCAAAATAAGGGACAAATGAGGAAGAAAGAGGGACAGAGGGAGTTTGTTCCAAATCAGGGACAGTCCCTTGAAACCAGTGACAGTTGGGAGCTATATGTGTGATGTGTGTGATGTGTGTGAGTGTTCAGGGGGGAAGAAGTCCAGGATGTACTTGATATGTTCTAGGCTCCTAAGGCTCCTTTCACACACTCCGTCCGTTGGACAGAGTCCGTTTTTCTCAGCGGGGGATCGAGCTGCCGATCCCCCGCTGAGCAGCAGGAGGACAGCTGTGTCTCCGCGCTGTGTGCGGAGACACAGCTGACAGTTCCCCATGCATCTCTATGGGGGAAATCAGATGTCAACGGACCGTCAGTCCGTTCTCACCCGATCCCATCCGATCCGATCCGCTGGACGGATGGAAAATAGGGTTTCCATCCGTCCAGATTTGACGGATCGGATCGGGTCGGATGTCAGCGGACATGTCTCCGCTGACATCCGATGCCCCATAGGAATGCATGGAGGGACCGTTCAGATCCGCCAAAAAAACGGACAGGCGGATCTGAACGGTCCGCCTGTGTGAAAAGGGCCTAAAGCTACATTTACCTGCAATGTGTTCCCCTTTCTTCTGGAAGGGTTAACTGCTCATATTGCTTAGGGCAGGATTTCTGAACTGGGGTGCTGCGGCACACTGGGATGCCGCAGAGAGTCCCCAGGGGTGCCACGGAAATATTGATAAAAACGTCCCCAACTAAGAAGGCATCTAGTAAAAGATTCTAATCATCGGCAGTTAAACCTATTTGTTCGTACAGTGGTGCCGGTCCGCGTTGCCACAGGCACTCAGAAAGCTGACTGGGCTGCCCCCCCGCGTCCTGCCAATCAATGACGTCATCATCGGTTGCTAAGGGCAGGCCGGGCACCTGCACAGATTTCTGGTTTTCTGGGCTGTGATGCTTCCTGCTCCTGTAGCCGGGGAGGCACATGCAGGTGTGTGAGAGGGGTGAAAAAGAAGACAGGGAGGAGGTTATTCAGCAGGCTGCATATGAGCTCCTGTGCGCTCTAGGAGGTAAAACATTTGTATGCTATAGTAGCATGTGTCCAACCTTGGCTGCTGCCAAACACAGTGTTTCTCAACCTTTTTTCAGTCAAGGCACCCTTTGAAAGTATATTCAATCTCAAGGCACCCCAGTCTAATTCAGGGTACACACTATGATGTTTTTGTTCGGCTCAGCCCAGCGGGCAAAATAAAAAAATAAAAAAAACTGACAGATCGCTGTACTAATATAGGTGATGTTAGTACAGCGATCTCCCCACTGTGCTTTTGTGTTCTGACAGGGGACTGCCCCCTGCCAAAACACAGTGATCAGGGCTCGCAGCCATTGGCATTGATTGGAAGCCGATCTGATCATTTGAGAGAAGCTGTACACACAGGCCGAAAGTCAGACGGTTCCTGTCTCAGCTAATACACGCTTCTCTTTACAGGCGCATGGGGCTGCTATTCATTCTTAATGCTACCCCCACACATCTAAAAATGCAGCGCATTCATAGATGTGGGAACCGCTGGGAAAGAGCATGGTGCAGGAACCTTTTTCCTGCCTGAAACACAGGCACAGCAGCCCATTTAAATGAATGGGCTGTCGTGCCCGAGCAAATAAGGCTCACAGAGCCGACCACCTCCCATCCACCCAACTAACTAATCTCCCTTTACCTGCAGAGGAAGCTGCTAAGATTGGACATATGCTGTAGCCACAATGCTTTGCGGCTATGGCAGAATTTATACCCCCTGTTGCATTTGGTGGGCATTGATGATGAATGGGGCCGTGCTACAACCACCCTGCAACCGTGTGCACTGCATACGGCTGCAGCACAATGGTGTTGCATTTGGAGGGTAAAAGAGGCGGTGAGGAGGCGACATATCACGCGAAATGCCTCTGAAAAGTGATCTGTGCATGAATTGCTTTTCAGAGGAATGGCATTTTGATTGTACTGAGTGTAGGGGTAAAGCCCCGTACACACGTACCGAATGTCGGCCGAACGATTGTCCGGTGCTGTCCTGTCGGTTGAAAAGTGCTCTAGACTGCACACGAATTTTGTCGGCCAACAACAGCCGACTGCAGAAGTGATGCCATGTGATGGTTAACTTTCCATGTGTTTTTTCTTCTCTGAGCATGCCCAGTCTTGCTCATCTGCTGTTAGTCGGCCGAATTCTGTACTGACTGGCGAACAATCGGCCGTTCTGGTGACGGCCAACAAAAATTTTATAGCCTGCACACCCGATTCTGTTCGGCCAAAAAGTCGCAGTCGGTTGTCGGAAGCATCATACTAACAAGCCGTCAATCGGCCGATCGTTCGGCGGCCGAATATTTACGGCCGACAATCGCTACGTGTGTACGGGCCTTAAGGATCAAAAGAAACGTACAGACATACATATGAACGCATATAAACATACATACACGTACTGTACATACATATATTCACATATATACATATATATATACATGCACAAAGACTCACATACATATATAAACACACACATACATACATATATACTGTGACATAAGGAAAGGAGAAGTCATGGAGGGGTGATATATTTCCCCTCGCTTTCTGTCCTATGTACAGGACTAGTGGGACCCAGACCAGGTTTTCCAGGTCTTTGGGTCTGAGCAGTCCAGCTTGGGTTTTGTGTCTCACCTGGATTGTTAATTGATTAATTGGCCATCCAGGTGAGATAAAAAGGGAAAGACTGCAGCATAATGATATTCAGCCCTGGGACTCAGAGAAGATTGCAGAGAGAGCTACAAACTGGATTTGGTGAGAAAGGTTTGCATTGATTTGTTTTGTGAGGTGGCTGGGAGAAGCCCCCCACCTGATAGATAGGAAAATCTGTGTGTGTAGTTATAGCAATGATTTATTTTCTATTGTGTTTTGTATGTTTTCATTGCAACCTTTTAAAACTAAAGAGCTGTCTGCAAAACAGCTTAAAATAACTTTTTGCTGCCAGACTTACCTTTTTCCAAGGGAAAGGTGATTTTCCCCCCCCCCCCCGCCCCATTTGAGCTGTCCCCCCCCCCCCGCCCCCCACAATATTGACACACAGCCTTTTTTAAAAAAAAAAAAAGAAAAGATGCAGATTTACAGATCTGCCTGATCCAGACACCTTATCATTTGACTTTCCCTTTCATGTTTGGCACCCCCACTGCCCCTAGAATTGTTTTTTGTACAAAGTCTTTCACTGCAAAACAATGCCAAGCAGGCAAGTGCTCTGGAAGAGGCCTTCCCTGTTTTTAGTACATGGTCTGCTCTACATAATACTGTCGGCTCTCCCTTTACTGACCGGAATATTGTCAGTCTCAGCCCTATATTTTATATAGGGCTGAGAATGGCAGAGCTGCAAACTGTCTGCAGAGGGAGAGCAGCCATCCCCATCTCAGCCATCCACATCTCCCACATCAACAGTCAGTGTTGGAGGAATTTAGCCCACTGAGCAAATGTGTTCTCCTGGGAGAGGGGGGGGGGGGCTGGGGGAGAGCACAGTGATTATTGCTAGCAGCTACATCCGCTGGCAATAATCACATGTAAAAATCCAACATGCTGACTGTACCCAAGTCGATCAATGGATTGACTTGAGTATAGCCAGCCTGCCCATATATAGTTCAAATCTGGGCCAGTCCCTGCTGAACCATGGTATCCTCCATCCTCCTTAATGTCGTCGTCTCATCCTCAATGTCATTTCATCCTCCATCCTCCTTAATGCCGCCTCATCATCCTCCTCCTCCTCCTCCTCCTCCTCCTCAATGTCATCTCATCCTCCTTAATGTCGTCTCCTCCTCCTTAATGTCGCCTCATCCTCATCATCATCCTCCTTAATGTCTCCTCATCCTCATCCTCCTTAATGTCTCCTCATCCTCATCCTCATCCATGTCGTCTCATCCTCATCCTCCTCCTCATCCTCCTTAATGTCTCGTCATCTCATTGTCATCCATGTCGTCTCATCCTCGTCCTCCTCCTCATCCTCCTTAATGTCTCCTCATCCTCATCCTCATCCTCCTCCTCATCCTCATCCTCCTTAATGTCGTCTCATCCTCATCCTCCTTAATGTCGTCTCATCCTCCTCCTCATCCTCCTTAATGTCGTCTCATCCTCATCCTCATCCTCCTTAATGTCGTCTCATCCTCATCCTCATCATCCTCATCCTTAATGTCGTCTCATCCTCATCCTCATCCTCCTTAATGTCGTCTCATCCTCCTTAATGTCGTCTCATCCTCATCCTCCTCCTCATCCTCCTTAATGTCGCCTCATCCTCATCCTCATCCTCCTTAATGTTGTCTCATCCTCATCCTCAATGTCGTCTCATCCTCATCCTCCTCCTCATCATCCTCCTCCTCCTTAATGTCGTCTCATCCTCATCCTCATCCTCCTCCTCCTTAATGTCGTCTCATCCTCATCCTCAATGTCGTCTCATCCTCATCCTCCTCCTCCTCATCCTCCTTAATGTCGTCTCATCCTCCTCCTCCTCCTCCTCATCCTCCTCCTCATCCTCCTTAATGTTGCCTCATCCTCATCCTCCTCCTCATCCTCCTTAATGTCGTCTCATCCTCATCCTCCTCCTCATCCTCGTTAATGTCGTCTCATCCTCATCCTCATCCTCATCCTCATCCTCCTCCTCCTTAATGTCGTCTCATCCTCATCCTCCTCCTCATCCTCCTTAATGTCGTCTCATCCTCATCCTCCTCCTCATCCTCCTTAATGTCGCCTCATCCTCATCCTCCTCCTCATCCTCCTTAATGTCGCCTCATCCTCATCCTCCTCCTCATCCTCCTTAATGTCGCCTCATCCTCATCCTCCTCCTCCTTAATGTTGTCTCATCCTCATCATCCTCCTCATCCTCAATGTCGTCTCATCCTCATAATCCTCCTCATCCTCCTCCTTAATGTCGTCTCATCCTCCTCCTCCTTAATGTCGTCTCATCCTCATCCTCCTCCTTAATATCGTCTCCTCATCCTCAACTTCAATCTCCATCCCCTGTATTTTGTATTTTTTATAGTGTAGCAAGGTTTCCAGGCCTGTGGCCTGATGTGGGTCTGCCATTAGTACCGGTGATCTCTCCAGCCCATGTGAGCTGTGGCCCTGGGTGTGACAACTGAAGCAGCGACAACACCGGCATCTTTGTGGTTTTTATTTGGTTTAAAGGGGATGGGATAAGGGAATGAGTGGGATACTCGAGGTTTGAACGAATTACATGTGGGACTTTGCTCCTGGAAAAATGCCCGTTGGCGCTTCCTTGATGCCAGCCAACGCTCACTAACACTGTAAATATCATGTAGAACACAGAAGTGCTGAATCCTCGACTATTAGTCCAGAAGATCCAGGACTGAGAACTGTAGAACTCCTGACACTGTTGTACTGTGGAAGTCACTGAATACTGTCCTCCACTTTGACTAGCTTAAGGTAGTATGAAGTAGGACTCTGTATGGCTGTACTTGCAACTGACACACACTGTACAATTCAGGGCCCAACCGCA
The DNA here is from genome assembly GCF_965119305.1 of Pelophylax lessonae. Classification (NCBI taxonomy): domain Eukaryota; kingdom Metazoa; phylum Chordata; class Amphibia; order Anura; family Ranidae; genus Pelophylax; species Pelophylax lessonae. The sequence continues at coordinate 41,008,552 of NC_138777.1, read as the reverse complement.
GGTGCCCCCTTTAACTTTAACTCTTCAGTGTCCACTGACTATGTACCCCCTCTGTAGCTTCAGGGTCCTCAACCTAGGTACCCCCTTTCTAACTAGCTGGCACTGGATCCCAGAACCTCTCAAGTGGTCCCCTCTAACTTCAGGCAGACCCCCCCCCCCCCCACCCCGGGGGCAATCATCAGTACTCACGACCTGTGTAGGCTTTCCTGGGACTGGACCCCTCTCGCTCTTGGCACACCGGATCCCCTCAGCTCGCTCTGGACACTCAGGCGACACCCCAAGACATCCACCTTCCTCAGACAGGAGGAGAGACAGCCGGACTCTGCTCCTGCCAAAGACATCGTGTCATGTGCCACCCAGGGCCATCTTTAATATTGATTGGATCCTGGGAAAACACCCCCCCCCCCATGCAAGTTCACTCTTATCCCCAGCACACCTCCGTACCCCCCCAGCGAACCAGCGTACACCCAGCACATCTCTGTACCTCCAACACACCACCATACCCCAAGCACCCCTGCATATCCTCTGCCCCCCTGCATATCTTCTGCACCCCTGCATACCCTCTGCACATCTCTACCTCCAGAACACTTTTTCCCTTTGCAAGTCTCTATACCTCTAGTATATGCCTGCCCCCCCCCCCCCCCCCAGTACTTCTCTGCAGAGCACTGGGGGGGGGGATGGAAACCTAGGGGGACTAAGAGCACGGAGTCGAGGTGGGAAGAGGGCATGGGGGAGGGATAAGGAAAGATCGATTCCCACAGTATGTGCAGCTTCCCACCAATTCCTCCTATCCTGTCAGACAGGGAGGCTGCTCGGGTCTCAGTCACTCACCTTCTTCCCGCTCCCGTTCCTGTCCACGCCCCCGTGAGCAGCGTGGGTAAGCACTCAGCAACACAGACCGAGGGAACAGCTGAGCGGTGCCAGGACACCAGCCTGACACCCCTCACTGCGCGGCACCCGGGCGGCGGCCCCACCCCCTCCCCTTGGTACTCCACTGCAGTCACCGCCACAGAGAAGCCACAGAACTTTCGGCAGAGTGCAGGACTGCAGGTGCAGAGTGAGGGTCTGGGAACAACAGCAACACTACTGAGCCCAACGCTGCAATCCCTGGACAAAGCCATCATCGGGGTGTATGCTATTTGCGGGCAGAAGGAGCAGCTGCTTTGGGCCCCATGACAATGATTGGGCCCTGGGCAGCTGCCCCTTTTGCCCTGCGTTAAAGACGGCCCTGGTGCCACCCCCAAACTTATACCCACTCCCAGAATCCTTTGCCGCACCATCTGCCTCCTGGGGTAGTTACAAGCCTGGATGTGTCCCCTGATTGGATTTCCTTCACTGCCCAATGAGAAGCCTCTCACAGGGCCAGTGAGGAGACTCCCCTCACAGCAGACCTGCACAAAAGAAAACATGGCTCTGCTGTTAGGAAGGCAAAGCCCACTATAATTTACCTAGCACCTGCCTGTAGGGTGCTACACTTGCAACTTTTTAAAAATAAAGAGCTGGCTGCAAAACGGCTTAAGGGTCCTTTCACGCGGTCTGTTCCGTCAACGGAGTCCGTTCTGCTCAGCGGGGGATCAAGCTGCTACCAATGATCAGCACAGTGATTGATAGCAGCTACATACGCTGACAATCGCATGTAAAAGTCCAACATGCTTATTGTACCCAAGTCGATCAATGGATCGACTTGAGTATAGCCAGCCTGCCCATATAAATGTATATAGTTTAAATCTGGGCCAGTCCCTGCTGAACCATATCAGCCTCATCTTCAATCCTCAGTGTCTCCTCATCCTCAAAAGCCTACCTTGTAGCAACAGATGTAGAGGTACTTTACAGTGCGATTCCCCCATGATGGAGGTTTAGCCTCAATCAGACATGTTCTATCCCAATCTACCTGCAATGAATGGGAGTTTAACAACTTCATCATCGGTGCATTTGAACCACAAAAATTATTTCCCTTTCAATGGTTCCCACTACCTCCAGGTACAGGGCGTTGTGATGGGGACATCGTAAGGGAAGGGGTGATCAGCGCTAATCCTTTAGAATGGTGAAGAAACGAATCCAAATAAATATAAATAGATAAAGATGTCAAATCAATAACAGAAAGGTGTGGGAAACTAAAGTGCGGGAAATGTTGAGTGATGATGACTTGAAATAGTATAAAAATCTATGAAAATATACAACATCCAATAACACACAAAATAGTTTGGGGAAACTATTAAAGTGCGGGAAATGTTGCGTGATGATAATGATAGTAAAAGTCAATGATTAAATGTATAACATCCAATAATCAATATATAGTAGTGTGGAAAACTATGAAAGTGCGGAAGAATATTGCGTAATGATGGTCAAGCTGAGAACGTGTCAAAGCACTAGTGCCTATAAGTGGTGATGAGTGGCCACACTTGCCGAACGATTGGCCGTCTTTTGTCCGGTGCTGTCCTGTCGGTTGAAAAGTGCTAAAGACTGCACACACATTTTGTTGGCCAACCGCCAACTGCAGAAGTGATGTCATGTGCTGGTTTACTTTCCGTGTGTTTTTTCTTTTCTGAGCATGCCCAGTCTTGCTAATCTGCTGTTTGTCGGTCGAATTCTGTACTGACTGGCGAACAATCGGCCGTTCTGGTGACGGCAAACAAATTTTAAAGGCTGCACACCAGATTCTGTTCGGCCAAAAAGTCGGTTGTCGGAAGCATCATACTAACAAGCCGACGATCGGACGGTGGCCGAATATTTACGGCTGACAATCGGTACGGGCCTTTAGTGTGGGATCAAATATAACAGCAATAAATCAGTGCACAAAATATAATAAATTCAGTAATTAAATAAATTATCCTTGTAAACAAAACGGAGTGATGCTGCTAAACTAGACAATTGTCCAAGTGCAGCTGAAAAAAAGTTTGAATAAAACGTGACTTTAGTGGTGATATCTTGACATATAAACTTGGTGACTTTTCTTATTGTAAGATCCACAGTGGTATCGTGCAGAGTGAGCGAACGAATCCAAAAACAGGTGCAATGGCTGCTCACCTCACATTACACCAATGAAGGCTTTTTTTTTTTTTTTTTTTTTTTTTTTTAATATACCGCTGTTGGTTCACAGATCCAGGCAATGGGTTCCTCCTTTTCTCCCAATGGCTTGGGGGGGGGGAAGTTTCAGCACCTCGCTGGCCACTCTTTACTTGGTAAGGACTTCACAAGGTAGATCTCCGTGCACTTATCCAGTAATGCTCAAAGAAATAGAATGGGGGCTCCCATGGTGAAGTATATCAAGTTTATTAGGTAAAAAACATGTAGACACTTACAGTTAGGCAGAGACAGATCAGCAGCTGCACACAGCGGTGTAAGACAGGAAGTTCCGGTTTACGGCCGTAACCGGAAGTGACGTCACCTCGTTCCTTCCCCACGCGTATCGTCACTCAATCACGTGACTTTCTCAAGGGATCTTACGATTTATTTGTATTTTGTGATAAATACAGAATTGGCTGCTTATTTCCTTATTTGTCATGATCTCATCTTCACCATAATCACGCAGTATTCTTCCGCACATTTATAGTTTTCCACACTATTTTATATTGATGTATATTTATTCATTGATTTTTTTTTTTTTTTTACTATTTATCATCACACAACATTTCCCACACTATTGTGTTATTAATTATTTGATATATTATTGGATGTTGTATAATTTTTATACTATTCATAATCACTCAACATGTCCCACACTTTAATAGTTTCCCACACCCTTCTGTGTGTTATTGATTATTTGACATCTTTATCTATTTATTTATCTTGATTGGTTTCTTCACCATTCTAAAGGATTAGTGCTGATTCACCCCTTCCTTTTACGATTTATTTGTATTTTGTGATAAATGCAGAATTGGCTGCTTTATTTCCTTCTATATTCGTCTTGAGTCCGTCATCTTGATCCATATTTTCCCTCATCTTTTACCCGCTTAGCAGCGCATAGGTATCCTTCTCTTTTATCTTTGATGGGGACATGCTGTGTCCCATCGTATACCAACCTGTACCTGGGGGAGTGTGAATGTTCTCTATTTGTCCCTATTGTGTCCATGGAACAGGTCATTTTATTGTTTCGATATGTAGCCCTGCTCCCAGGGGAGTGGCTTAATGCAGGTATATTCTCTTCACTTCGGTTGCCCTGAACCTGCTCCAACCCAAGTGACACTATTGGTTCGGTCATGTTAAATAATCAAGACCACAAGATCAAATCTACTGCTTTTAGATTTGAAGTTAAAGAATGTACAAACAGAATCAAGGATGATGCAAGAATGTCAATAATAATGTAGATCCTGAATCCCCAACCAATAACTTGAGGAGGGTTCAGCAGTCAGGATCTGGAATACAAGCCACACGCCACACATATATAATGTACAGTATATGCATACATATATGCTAGAGGATTGTATTCTGTAATGAGATAGACACACTAGAGTGCACTAACTTTACACTAGATTGCAAGAGTCTCCTGGAGAGTGTGGCCTCGCTAGTCTACACGGCAAGAAATCCTCAGGCAATCCAAGGAAAGTAATTGTAATCCAAGTAAAGGTGATTAATAACTGTAATCCCCAAGGTAGTTAGTGATTGTAATCCACAAAGATGGAATAAGAACAGATCTTGATGCTTTCAAATAGGCACACAACCTGACACTGTAAAAGGGCTTAAAGCCTGGTTCTCGCACTATGTAGAACTGCAGTGTCTAGTGGAGATTGTAAAACTCAGTATGGCCTGGTACTCAACGGTTCAGTAGTTCTGCCCTAACTCAGTCTAGGTATGTGATAAATGGAGATACAGATGCTGGATGTATCTCACCCAATACTGGGAGTTCCACTCCGCGCTGCTGCCAGGTGCCGCTCTGCTCAGCAACCACTTCCCTCCCATCTCCCCCTGTCAGGCATCCTTCCGCTCGGTCACACTACCGAACTACTTCACACACCGCTTGTCTCAGCTCCGGTGTCCACTTCTAGCAGCAGCTACCCCCCCCTTCCTCACAGCACACTGTCCTTGAGGCAAGAGAGCTAAAGTTGATCCCATTCCCCTTTATAAAGAGACTCCCAGCAGTCTCCGCGAGTCACATTGCTCCCTGGGAGAGGAGTCCTTTCACATAGCAGTCTATGGTCCTGGCTCCTCCCGGAACTACATCTCCCATAATTCTCAAAGGTCACTGTCTTTGCAGCACTCCTCCTAAGCCATCTCTGCTGGCATCCATGTGTAACTCATAAGGATTTGCCGGATCCGCATAGGCCAAGACTGGAGCCTGAATGAGACTCTCCAACTTCCAGAAGGCCTGTTCACACTTGACATCCCACTGGGCTTGAATATACTCTTTTTAGATCCTCTGGGTCCTTTTCTGGACACCTCTGTCTTCCGGAGTGACCACCCCTCCTCTTCAGTTTCCTTCTTCAGCAACTTGTTCAAGGGGCCAGGGAGAAACTTTTCACAAACCTTCTGTAGTAAGAACAGAAACCTAAAAAGGATCTTAACTCAGTCACGTTTGTGATTCTTGGCCAAGTAGTGACAACTTCCAACTTCTTTGGGTCGGTAGAAACTCCTGCTGCAGACACCCCATAACCCAAATAAGTGCCAGAGGTCTGATAAAACTGGCACTTCTCCTCAGCACCTTTTCATAGTCTCTGAAATACCTTCTCCAATGGGCCTCATGTTCCTCCAATGTCTTTCCAAAGACAATGATGTCGTCCAGATATACCAGAACTTCAATTAGATGTGTTTTCCATTAGTCTCTGGAAAGTTGCTGGAGCTCTGGCTAATCCCTGGGGCATGCGGTTGAACTCGCAGAATCCCAATGGGCTGATGAAAGCAGTTTTCTCTGTCTTCAGGATGCATGGGTATTTGGTAATACCCACTCTTTAAATCCAATACACTAACCCATTTAGCCCCTGACAAACACTGCAGAGCATCTTCTCTACGTGGGGGGGTGGTGTATTGATCGGGGATAGTTTGCCGGTTTAAAGTGCGGTAGTCAATACACGGCCGGATGGTCCCATTCTTTTTGCGGACCACCACTATGGGCAAAGCATAAGGACTACGGGACTCCCGTATGACCCCTGACTTCTTCAGCTCAGCTAGTTGCTCCCGAAGATCTTCCAAGTCACTCAGTGGTATTCTCCGAGCTCTCTCTAAAGGGCCTGTCTTCACTGAGGCAGATTCAACGTTGGACACTTTTTTAGCACAGCCCACATCCTAATTGTTTTTTGAAAGCAGTTTTTCCCATCGGGCCAGTTGTCTTCACCCACTTCCGATTTCCCCCCCCCCCCCCCCTGAAAGGGACAGCTGGGCGATCTGGAGAAGTACCTTCTGGCCCCCTTCCCTTCCTTCCCTCTGAAGGGGTCATTGGAGAGGTGGCACTCGCATGTCCCAACGCCATTGTAGGCTTCAGGCATACTGGCTGCGTAGTAACATTCCGGATACTGACAGGAATTCCCCCCCCCCCCCCCCCCATTCTTCTGAAGAGCCCTAGTCGGAACCTCTTCTGCCAACAGATCCCCCTTCTACCATCACAAAGGGCCCTGGCTGGTCCCATGACAGCTTCACCACCGCCTTCATGCAGGTTCTTTCTACAGGTTGCAACACCTGCTCTTTAATGTCCAACCTCCAGAGCTTCCCTACTTCAACAGGGGTCTTCTGCTCCTGCAACACTCGCTGAAAAGCTGATCTTAACCTAGGATGCACCTCTTCCTCTGACCCCTTGACTGCTAAAGGAGTCGGCATCCGTCGAACCAGATCCGTATTTGTCCCGCAAATGACTGAATTCTGTTTGGCCCCCAGGGGTTGAGGGCTCACTATAGCCAGACACTTCTGTCTTCGCTCCTATGACTGGTTGAAAAGATATCTTCACGGGGATGTACCCATCTTCAGGGAACTTTTAAACCCCAGATCTCTAGTTCCTCCAATTTACACAAAGGGATGTGCTTCAAATGCTTCTGGTAGAAGTCTTTTATAGAGCAGATTCACTTGAGCACCCGTGTCTAACAGGGCCTTAGTATAAATGCCTTCCACCTGTAGTGGCACTATAGGGGACAGATCTTGTTTCTCCCCCCCCCCCCCCCCCATCCGTAGGTTCCAGATCACTTCTGCCGCAGGGCCCCTCAAACTCTCTCTTAATCTATCTCTTCAAATTCCGCCACACTCCACTCATCCACGGTGGCCTGAGTCCTCAAATTTTCGAAATCCTCTTCACCGGTGGAAGTGGGTGACTGCCTGGAAAAAAAACGCAGCTTGCGGGAATTCTGTCCAGCCCCACTCGCTCCTGGAGAGTGAAGCCTCACTAGTCTTCTCCGGCAAGAAATCCTCAGGCAATCCAAGGAAAATAATTGTAATCCAAGTAAAGGTGATAACTGTAATCCCCAAGGTAGTTAGTGATTGTAATCCACAAAGATGAATAATAACAGATCTTGATTCTTTCAAATAGGTACACAACCTGACACTGTAAAAGGGCTTAAGGCCTGGTTCTCTCACCACACACTATGTAGAACTGCAGTGTCTAGTGGAGATTGTAGAACTCAGTATGGCCTGGTACTCAACAGTTCAGCAGTTCTGCCCTAACTCAGTCTAGGTATGTGATAAATGGAGATGCAGATGCTGGATGTATCTCACCCAATACCGGGATATCCACTCCACACTGCAACCAGGTCCCGCTCTGCTCAGCGACCCTCTCGGCCTGTTGGGCGTCCCTTCCGCTCGGTCACACTACCAAGATACTACTTCACACACTGCTCGTCTCAGCTCCGGTGTCCACTCCTAGGCCTCCAGCCTAATCCCCTGCGATCTGCAGCAGCTCCCCCCCCCCCCCTTCCTTACAGCACACTGTCCTTGAGGCAAGAGAGCTAAAGTTGATTTCCCCCACCCCTTTATAAAGACACTCCCAGCAGGCTCCACGAATTGCATTGCTCCCTGGGAGAGGAGTCCTTTCACATAGCAGTCTATGGTCCTGGCTCTTCCCGGAACTACACCCCCCCCCCCCCCCCCCCCATAATTCTCAAAGGTCACTGTCCTTTGCAGAACTAGGTTTGGTTTTTGTGTCAACATCCTGTATCATGTAGACTTTGGGGTGACACCAACATTGGATCGTTTGTTTTTCTATCTGTCCATGTATATCCCTTTTGACAGGTGTGCAGATATTACAACCAATTGGCAGACTAGGCCTCTAGGGGGGCTCTTGCCTTTATTTCTCCCCCCCCTTTCCATCTTGTCTGATATTTGTAACATTAACGCTACAATTGCATCATTATCGCCTTACATGTATTGTCAGTATCAGCAACATAGCAATAACATTTGTATTTTGCATTGTTGTTTTTTCATATTATAAATTTGTATTCATTCCGAATTCCCATACTGCGGGCTGTCGGCGTCAGTGGCCGGCTTCATCCAGTTACCATGGCCACCCTCTGTGCGTCGGTGGGCGTCCAGGTGCATGCCCCGCCCCTAGGGCGCCCCTGCCTGGGAACACTGTTGTGAAGATGACGCTGGTTCTGACATCTTGGGGCTTTACCATGCTGCCGTCCTTCCTGGTGCAGTGGGGCGGGGTGGGGGGCTGCTCTTGTTCCTCGCTCAGGGGGGGCCTGCCTGTGCCGCAGGTGTTTACAATTCAAGGTAACCAATCAAGCCCCTTGGAGCCACATAAATACATTGAAATCTCAGTTGTATGGGATCGGCAATCAGTGAGGATCTCCTTCTTTGATGCTACCTGAGGAATGAGGTGCCATGACAACATCAGTTTTTATATATATATATATAATTTTTTAGATTTCTTTTATATGAAATCCTCTCACCTCTGTCTGTCATGCTTCATACAGACCGTGGAGGATTTGATATTCCTTAAGTACTACCATCACAAATCTACATGCTACCTCATCCTGGGTATACATCGCGTTTGTTGAGGACTCCCACTCTGGTCTAGTCTAGTTGAACCTCCTTTTGGCAGCAATAACTTCAACCAAACGTTTCCTGTAGTTGCAGATCAGATGTGCACAACGGTCAGGAGTAATTCTTGACCATTCCTCTTTACAGCACAGTTTCAGTTCAGCAATATTCTTGGGGATGTCTGGTTTGAATCGCTATCTTGAGGTCATGCCACAGCATCTCAATCGGGTTGAGGTCAGGACTCTGACTGGGCCACTTCAGAAGACGTAATTTCTTCTGTTTAAGCCATTCTGTTGATTTTATTGTCCTGTTGCAACACCCATCTTCTGTTGCGCTTCAGCTGGTAGACAGATGGCCTTATCCTGCAAAATGTCTTGATAAATTTGGGAGTTCATTTTTCCTTCCATGGCAATCCGCTCAGGCCCTGATGCAGCAAAGCAGCCCCAAACCATGATGCCCCCACCACCATACTTCATAGTTGGGATGCGGTTTTGATGTTGGTGTGCTGTGCCTCTTTTTCGCCACACATAGTGTTGTGTTTCTTCCAAACATCTCAACTTTGGTTTCATCTGTCCACAGAATATTTTGCCAGTACTGCTGTGGAACATCCAGGTGCTCTTGTGCAAACTGTAAACGTGAAGCAATGTTTTGTTTGGACAGCAGTGGCTTCCTCTGTTATCCTCCCATGAAATCCATTCTTTAGTGTTTTACGTATTGTAGATTCGCTAACAGGGATGTTAGCATTTGCCAGTGACTTTTGTAGTCTTTAGCTGACACTCTAGGATTCTTCTTCACCTCATTGAGCAGTCTGCACTGTGCTCTTGCAGTCATCTTTACAGGACAGCCACTCCTAGGGAGAGTAGCAGCCATGCTGAACTTTCTCCATATATAGACAATTTGTCTTACCATGGACTGATGAACAGCAAGGCTTTTGGAGATACTTTTATAACCCTTTCCAGCTTTATGCAAGTCAACAATTCTTAATCGTAGGTCTTTTGAGAGCTCTTTTGTGCGAGGCATCATTCACATCAGGCAATGCTTCTTGTGAAAAGCAAACCCAGAACTGGTATGTTTTCTATAGGGCAGGGCAGCTGTAACCAACACCTCCAATCTCATCTCATTGATTGGACTCATGTTGGCTGACCTCGCACTCCAATTAGCTCTTGGAGATGTCATTAGTCTAGGGGTTCACATACTTTTTCCACCTGCACTGTGAATGTTTACATGGTGTGTTCAATAAAAACATGGCAACATTTAATTCTTTGTGTGTTATTAGTTTAAGCAGATTGTGATTGTCTATTGTGACTTGGATGATGATCAGATCACATTTTATGACCTAACTGGTGCAGGAATCCATATCATTCAAGAGGGTTCACATCCTTTTTATATTTTTTTTGCAGCTGTAGACATAACTATTAATTTTATACAGACCTCAGAATTGGTTGCGGTTGGTTTGGGCATTCTGTGGCCATTTTTTGTGGAGCCTCCTTCAGACACCCCCCCCCCCCCTTGGGGGAGCCGCCCTCCTGTCTAGAGTGTGCCTCCACTGGTGTGAAGCATCCGGCAATCGCCTGGTTCGGTTCTGAACATTGGTTTTAATCAGCAACTATACCTGTGAACTTTACCATTTTGGGGTATGTGTCCCCCTATTATAAGCTGACGTGACTAATTCTGTCTTAACAATTATTTAAACCCATGTACTTGTTTTTTTTTTTTTTTATTTTAGATACTTTCATTGGTTCTGTGTTAAAAGACCACTGAAGAAGATTATAATATTGCATTTTATCGAAACGCATTGTATCTCCACAGCCTGATAGAAGACCTCCAGACCGGTTATCCCTGTTATCAGTCACTAAATATTTTATTCATATGCAATGAGTGGGTACTTACCTGTCTGTATATTTTTGTTTCTTTTTCTGTTGTATAATAAAAAAAAAATTATATAATTTTATAACCTCTCGCAGTGTGATGCCTGTATAAAGTCTCACTCACTCAGTGTTGTTGAGGGAATTCTGCCCACTGAGCAAATGTGTTCTCCCAAGAGGGGGGGGGGGTGCTATGGAGGCTGCATAGTGATTATTGCTAGCAGCTACATCCACTGGCAATAATCGAATGTGCAAACCAAACATGCTGATTGTACCCAAGTCGATCAATGGATTGTCTTGAGTGTAGCCAGCCTGCCCAAGTGCCCATAATATATGTTCAAATCTGGGCCAGTCCCTGCTGAAGCATATCATCCTCATTCTCAATGTCGCCCTCGCAGTTGGGCCCCCCCCCCCGCGTTGTGAATTTTTTTGCAACCTTAAGAGCTATTAATGGCTTAAAAATAACTTGTTTGATGCCAAACTTTTTTCCCCCCAGCAAAGGTGATTCCACCCCCCACATTTGAGCTGTCCCCCCCCCCCCCACACCTGCCCCATGATACTCTCGTCTCGTCTCGTCTCGTCTCGTCTCGTCTCGTCTCGTCTCGTCGTATATTGGTCCCGAGTGTTTTATTTCTTTTTTTTTTTTTTATATTTCTTTTTTTCTTCTTCTTCCCGAGGCAGAGAGTGACCGTTTATTATGGGGCCGCAACCGCAAGCTACGCCTCGGCCCGACGCTCGTGGCACGGCAACGTTGGCACGAATCGCCAAATTTCTCACCAGCGTGATCTCATCTCATCTCATCTCATCTCATCTCATCTCATCTCATCTCATCTCATCTCATCTCATCTCATCTCATCTCATCTCATCTCATCTCATCTCATCTCATCTCATCTCATCTCATCTCATCTCATCTCATCTCATCTCATCTCATCTCATCTCATCTCATCTCATCTCATCTCATCTCATCTCATCTCATCTCATCTCATCTCATCTCATCTCATCTCATCTCATCTCATCTCATCTCATCTCATCTCATCTCATCTCATCTCATCTCATCTCATCTCATCTCATCTCATCTCATCTCATCTCATCTCATCTCATCTCATCTCATCTCATCTCATCTCATCTCATCTCATCTCATCTCATCTCATCTCATCTCATCTCATCTCATCTCATCTCATCTCATCTCATCTCATCTCATCTCATCTCATCTCATCTCATCTCATCTCATCTCATCTCATCTCATCTCATCTCATCTCATCTCATCTCATCTCATCTCATCTCATCTCATCTCATCTCATCTCATCTCATCTCATCTCATCTCATCTCATCTCATCTCATCTCATCTCATCTCATCTCATCTCATCTCATCTCATCTCATCTCATCTCATCTCATCTCATCTCATCTCATCTCATCTCATCTCATCTCATCTCATCTCATCTCATCTCATCTCATCTCATCTCATCTCATCTCATCTCATCTCATCTCATCTCATCTCATCTCATCTCATCTCATCTCATCTCATCTCATCTCATCTCATCTCATCTCATCTCATCTCATCTCATCTCATCTCATCTCATCTCATCTCATCTCATCTCATCTCATCTCATCTCATCTCATCTCATCTCATCTCATCTCATCTCATCTCATCTCATCTCATCTCATCTCATCTCATCTCATCTCATCTCATCTCATCTCATCTCATCTCATCTCATCTCATCTCATCTCATCTCATCTCATCTCATCTCATCTCATCTCATCTCATCTCATCTCATCTCATCTCATCTCATCTCATCTCATCTCATCTCATCTCATCTCATCTCATCTCATCTCATCTCATCTCATCTCATCTCATCTCATCTCATCTCATCTCATCTCATCTCATCTCATCTCATCTCATCTCATCTCATCTCATCTCATCTCATCTCATCTCATCTCATCTCATCTCATCTCATCTCATCTCATCTCATCTCATCTCATCTCATCTCATCTCATCTCATCTCATCTCATCTCATCTCATCTCATCTCATCTCATCTCATCTCATCTCATCTCATCTCATCTCATCTCATCTCATCTCATCTCATCTCATCTCATCTCATCTCATCTCATCTCATCTCATCTCATCTCATCTCATCTCATCTCATCTCATCTCATCTCATCTCATCTCATCTCATCTCATCTCATCTCATCTCATCTCATCTCATCTCATCTCATCTCATCTCATCTCATCTCATCTCATCTCATCTCATCTCATCTCATCTCATCTCATCTCATCTCATCTCATCTCATCTCATCTCATCTCATCTCATCTCATCTCATCTCATCTCATCTCATCTCATCTCATCTCATCTCATCTCATCTCATCTCATCTCATCTCATCTCATCTCATCTCATCTCATCTCATCTCATCTCATCTCATCTCATCTCATCTCATCTCATCTCATCTCATCTCATCTCATCTCATCTCATCTCATCTCATCTCATCTCATCTCATCTCATCTCATCTCATCTCATCTCATCTCATCTCATCTCATCTCATCTCATCTCATCTCATCTCATCTCATCTCATCTCATCTCATCTCATCTCATCTCATCTCATCTCATCTCATCTCATCTCATCTCATCTCATCTCATCTCATCTCATCTCATCTCATCTCATCTCATCTCATCTCATCTCATCTCATCTCATCTCATCTCATCTCATCTCATCTCATCTCATCTCATCTCATCTCATCTCATCTCATCTCATCTCATCTCATCTCATCTCATCTCATCTCATCTCATCTCATCTCATCTCATCTCATCTCATCTCATCTCATCTCATCTCATCTCATCTCATCTCATCTCATCTCATCTCATCTCATCTCATCTCATCTCATCTCATCTCATCTCATCTCATCTCATCTCATCTCATCTCATCTCATCTCATCTCATCTCATCTCATCTCATCTCATCTCATCTCATCTCATCTCATCTCATCTCATCTCATCTCATCTCATCTCATCTCATCTCATCTCATCTCACTCATCTCATCTCATCTCATCTCATCTCATCTCATCTCATCTCATCTCATCTTCATCTCATCTCATCTCATCTCATCTCATCTCATCTCATCTCATCTCATCTCATCTCATCTCATCTCATCTCATCTCATCTCATCTCATCTCATCTCATCTCATCTCATCTCATCTCATCTCATCTCATCTCATCTCATCTCATCTCATCTCATCTCATCTCATCTCATCTCATCTCATCTCATCTCATCTCATCTCATCTCATCTCATCTCATCTCATCTCATCTCATCTCATCTCATCTCATCTCATCTCATCTCATCTCATCTCATCTCATCTCATCTCATCTCATCTCATCTCATCTCATCTCATCTCATCTCATCTCATCTCATCTCATCTCATCTCATCTCATCTCATCTCATCTCATCTCATCTCATCTCATCTCATCTCATCTCATCTCATCTCATCTCATCTCATCTCATCTCATCTCATCTCATCTCATCTCATCTCATCTCATCTCATCTCATCTCATCTCATCTCATCTCATCTCATCTCATCTCATCTCATCTCATCTCATCTCATCTCATCTCATCTCATCTCATCTCATCTCATCTCATCTCATCTCATCTCATCTCATCTCATCTCATCTCATCTCATCTCATCTCATCTCATCTCATCTCATCTCATCTCATCTCATCTCATCTCATCTCATCTCATCTCATCTCATCTCATCTCATCTCATCTCATCTCATCTCATCTCATCTCATCTCATCTCATCTCATCTCATCTCATCTCATCTCATCTCATCTCATCTCATCTCATCTCATCTCATCTCATCTCATCTCATCTCATCTCATCTCATCTCATCTCATCTCATCTCATCTCATCTCATCTCATCTCATCTCATCTCATCTCATCTCATCTCATCTCATCTCATCTCATCTCATCTCATCTCATCTCATCTCATCTCATCTCATCTCATCTCATCTCATCTCATCTCATCTCATCTCATCTCATCTCATCTCATCTCATCTCATCTCATCTCATCTCATCTCATCTCATCTCATCTCATCTCATCTCATCTCATCTCATCTCATCTCATCTCATCTCATCTCATCTCATCTCATCTCATCTCATCTCATCTCATCTCATCTCATCTCATCTCATCTCATCTCATCTCATCTCATCTCATCTCATCTCATCTCATCTCATCTCATCTCATCTCATCTCATCTCATCTCATCTCATCTCATCTCATCTCATCTCATCTCATCTCATCTCATCTCATCTCATCTCATCTCATCTCATCTCATCTCATCTCATCTCATCTCATCTCATCTCATCTCATCTCATCTCATCTCATCTCATCTCATCTCATCTCATCTCATCTCATCTCATCTCATCTCATCTCATCTCATCTCATCTCATCTCATCTCATCTCATCTCATCTCATCTCATCTCATCTCATCTCATCTCATCTCATCTCATCTCATCTCATCTCATCTCATCTCATCTCATCTCATCTCATCTCATCTCATCTCATCTCATCTCATCTCATCTCATCTCATCTCATCTCATCTCATCTCATCTCATCTCATCTCATCTCATCTCATCTCATCTCATCTCATCTCATCTCATCTCATCTCATCTCATCTCATATCATCTCATCTCATCTCATCTCATCTCATCTCATCTCATCTCATCTCATCTCATCTCATCTCATCTCATCTCATCTCATCTCATCTCATCTCATCTCATCTCATCTCATCTCATCTCATCTCATCTCATCTCATCTCATCTCATCTCATCTCATCTCATCTCATCTCATCTCATCTCATCTCATCTCATCTCATCTCATCTCATCTCATCTCATCTCATCTCATCTCATCTCATCTCATCTCATCTCATCTCATCTCATCTCATCTCATCTCATCTCATCTCATCTCATCTCATCTCATCTCATCTCATCTCATCTCATCTCATCTCATCTCATCTCATCTCATCTCATCTCATCTCATCTCATCTCATCTCATCTCATCTCATCTCATCTCATCTCATCTCATCTCATCTCATCTCATCTCATCTCATCTCATCTCATCTCATCTCATCTCATCTCATCTCATCTCATCTCATCTCATCTCATCTCATCTCATCTCATCTCATCTCATCTCATCTCATCTCATCTCATCTCATCTCATCTCATCTCATCTCATCTCATCTCATCTCATCTCATCTCATCTCATCTCATCTCATCTCATCTCATCTCATCTCATCTCATCTCATCTCATCTCATCTCATCTCATCTCATCTCATCTCATCTCATCTCATCTCATCTCATCTCATCTCATCTCATCTCATCTCATCTCATCTCATCTCATCTCATCTCATCTCATCTCATCTCATCTCATCTCATCTCATCTCATCTCATCTCATCTCATCTCATCTCATCTCATCTCATCTCATCTCATCTCATCTCATCTCATCTCATCTCATCTCATCTCATCTCATCTCATCTCATCTCATCTCATCTCATCTCATCTCATCTCATCTCATCTCATCTCATCTCATCTCATCTCATCTCATCTCATCTCATCTCATCTCATCTCATCTCATCTCATCTCATCTCATCTCATCTCATCTCATCTCATCTCATCTCATCTCATCTCATCTCATCTCATCTCATCTCATCTCATCTCATCTCATCTCATCTCATCTCATCTCATCTCATCTCATCTCATCTCATCTCATCTCATCTCATCTCATCTCATCTCATCTCATCTCATCTCATCTCATCTCATCTCATCTCATCTCATCTCATCTCATCTCATCTCATCTCATCTCATCTCATCTCATCTCATCTCATCTCATCTCATCTCATCTCATCTCATCTCATCTCATCTCATCTCATCTCATCTCATCTCATCTCATCTCATCTCATCTCATCTCATCTCATCTCATCTCATCTCATCTCATCTCATCTCATCTCATCTCATCTCATCTCATCTCATCTCATCTCATCTCATCTCATCTCATCTCATCTCATCTCATCTCATCTCATCTCATCTCATCTCATCTCATCTCATCTCATCTCATCTCATCTCATCTCATCTCATCTCATCTCATCTCATCTCATCTCATCTCATCTCATCTCATCTCATCTCATCTCATCTCATCTCATCTCATCTCATCTCATCTCATCTCATCTCATCTCATCTCATCTCATCTCATCTCATCTCATCTCATCTCATCTCATCTCATCTCATCTCATCTCATCTCATCTCATCTCATCTCATCTCATCTCATCTCATCTCATCTCATCTCATCTCATCTCATCTCATCTCATCTCATCTCATCTCATCTCATCTCATCTCATCTCATCTCATCTCATCTCATCTCATCTCATCTCATCTCATCTCATCTCATCTCATCTCATCTCATCTCATCTCATCTCATCTCATCTCATCTCATCTCATCTCATCTCATCTCATCTCATCTCATCTCATCTCATCTCATCTCATCTCATCTCATCTCATCTCATCTCATCTCATCTCATCTCATCTCATCTCATCTCATCTCATCTCATCTCATCTCATCTCATCTCATCTCATCTCATCTCATCTCATCTCATCTCATCTCATCTCATCTCATCTCATCTCATCTCATCTCATCTCATCTCATCTCATCTCATCTCATCTCATCTCATCTCATCTCATCTCATCTCATCTCATCTCATCTCATCTCATCTCATCTCATCTCATCTCATCTCATCTCATCTCATCTCATCTCATCTCATCTCATCTCATCTCATCTCATCTCATCTCATCTCATCTCATCTCATCTCATCTCATCTCATCTCATCTCATCTCATCTCATCTCATCTCATCTCATCTCATCTCATCTCATCTCATCTCATCTCATCTCATCTCATCTCATCTCATCTCATCTCATCTCATCTCATCTCATCTCATCTCATCTCATCTCATCTCATCTCATCTCATCTCATCTCATCTCATCTCATCTCATCTCATCTCATCTCATCTCATCTCATCTCATCTCATCTCATCTCATCTCATCTCATCTCATCTCATCTCATCTCATCTCATCTCATCTCATCTCATCTCATCTCATCTCATCTCATCTCATCTCATCTCATCTCATCTCATCTCATCTCATCTCATCTCATCTCATCTCATCTCATCTCATCTCATCTCATCTCATCTCATCTCATCTCATCTCATCTCATCTCATCTCATCTCATCTCATCTCATCTCATCTCATCTCATCTCATCTCATCTCATCTCATCTCATCTCATCTCATCTCATCTCATCTCATCTCATCTCATCTCATCTCATCTCATCTCATCTCATCTCATCTCATCTCATCTCATCTCATCTCATCTCATCTCATCTCATCTCATCTCATCTCATCTCATCTCATCTCATCTCATCTCATCTCATCTCATCTCATCTCATCTCATCTCATCTCATCTCATCTCATCTCATCTCATCTCATCTCATCTCATCTCATCTCATCTCATCTCATCTCATCTCATCTCATCTCATCTCATCTCATCTCATCTCATCTCATCTCATCTCATCTCATCTCATCTCATCTCATCTCATCTCATCTCATCTCATCTCATCTCATCTCATCTCATCTCATCTCATCTCATCTCATCTCATCTCATCTCATCTCATCTCATCTCATCTCATCTCATCTCATCTCATCTCATCTCATCTCATCTCATCTCATCTCATCTCATCTCATCTCATCTCATCTCATCTCATCTCATCTCATCTCATCTCATCTCATCTCATCTCATCTCATCTCATCTCATCTCATCTCATCTCATCTCATCTCATCTCATCTCATCTCATCTCATCTCATCTCATCTCATCTCATCTCATCTCATCTCATCTCATCTCATCTCATCTCATCTCATCTCATCTCATCTCATCTCATCTCATCTCATCTCATCTCATCTCATCTCATCTCATCTCATCTCATCTCATCTCATCTCATCTCATCTCATCTCATCTCATCTCATCTCATCTCATCTCATCTCATCTCATCTCATCTCATCTCATCTCATCTCATCTCATCTCATCTCATCTCATCTCATCTCATCTCATCTCATCTCATCTCATCTCATCTCATCTCATCTCATCTCATCTCATCTCATCTCATCTCATCTCATCTCATCTCATCTCATCTCATCTCATCTCATCTCATCTCATCTCATCTCATCTCATCTCATCTCATCTCATCTCATCTCATCTCATCTCATCTCATCTCATCTCATCTCATCTCATCTCATCTCATCTCATCTCATCTCATCTCATCTCATCTCATCTCATCTCATCTCATCTCATCTCATCTCATCTCATCTCATCTCATCTCATCTCATCTCATCTCATCTCATCTCATCTCATCTCATCTCATCTCATCTCATCTCATCTCATCTCATCTCATCTCATCTCATCTCATCTCATCTCAGCGTGTATGGTCGGGGTGTGTATATATGAAATTTTAAAAAATTATTTGTTTTTTTTTTTTTTGTTTTTTTTCCCCCTTTTCTGCCACAGTGGAAGTTTTTATTAGGGGCCCGCCAGCGCAAGCTACGCCTTGGGTGCACGCTTGGAGGGCAGGCCCCGAATGGCCAACGGCTCACGGGCGTGACGCGCATCTCATCTCATTCATCTCATCTCATCTCATCTCATCTCATCTCACTCATCTCATCTCATCTCATCTCATCTCATCTCATCTCATCTCATCTCATCTCATCTCATCTCATCTCATCTCATCTCATCTCATCTCATCTCATCTCATCTCATCTCATCTCATCTCATCTCATCTCATCTCATCTCATCTCATCTCATCTCATCTCATCTCATCCGTGTATGGTCGGGGTGTGTATATATGAAATTTTAAAAAATTATTTGTTTTTTTTTTTTTTGTTTTTTTTCCCCCTTTTCTGCCACAGTGGAAGTTTTTATTAGGGGCCCGCCAGCGCAAGCTACGCCTTGGGTGCACGCTTGGAGGGCAGGCCCCGAATGGCCAACGGCTCACGGGCGTGACGCGCATCTCATCTCATCTCATCTCATCTCATCTCATCTCATCTCATCTCATCTCATCTCATCTCATCTCATCTCATCTCATCTCATCTCATCTCATCTCATCTCATCTCATCTCATCTCATCTCATCTCATCCGTGTATGGTCGGGGTGTGTATATATGAAATTTTAAAAAATTATTTGTTTTTTTTTTTT
This sequence comes from Pelophylax lessonae, assembly GCF_965119305.1. NCBI lineage: Eukaryota > Metazoa > Chordata > Amphibia > Anura > Ranidae > Pelophylax > Pelophylax lessonae. The sequence goes on along the minus strand of NC_138777.1, from coordinate 40,988,506 downwards.
TTGTTTTTTTTCCCCCTTTTCTGCCACAGTGGAAGTTTTTATTAGGGGCCCGCCAGCGCAAGCTACGCCTTGGGTGCACGCTTGGAGGGCAGGCCCCGAATGGCCAACGGCTCACGGGCGTGACGCGCATCGCATCTCATCGCATCTCATCTCATCTCATCTCATCTCATCTCATCTCATCTCATCTCATCTCATCTCATCTCATCTCATCTCATCTCATCTCATCTCATCTCATCTCATCTCATCTCATCCGTGTATGGTCGGGGTGTGTATATATGAAATTTTAAAAAATTATTTGTTTTTTTTTTTTTTGTTTTTTTTCCCCC